>NW_026948145.1:132500-380000 GCF_963921235.1 Mobula hypostoma | reverse complement strand
CAGGCAGCATCTGTGAAGAGAGAAAGTCAACAATTCACTTGGCCAGAACCATTCTGACATCCATGAACTTTCTAAACTGACTGTGTCTCTTTCTACAGATGCTGTCTGACCTACTGAGTATTTCTAGCATTTTGATTTTTTTTTGTTTCAGAGAATTAGGATGCCACAGTCATGTAGCAGTTAATGCATTACAGCTCGGGGCATGGAAGTTCCGAGTTCAACTCTCGCTGTCTGTAAGGAGTTTGTAACATTCTTCCAGTGACTGCACGGTGCTCTGTTTTCCTCCCATAGTCCAAAGACGTACCGGTTAGTAGGTTAATTGGTTATTGTAAATTGTCCTGTGATTAGGCTAGGGTTAAATAAGTGGGCTATTGGACGGCATGCATCAAAAGGGCCTGTTCCCGGAATCAGAATCAGGTTTATTATCGAACAACAGGAATTCTGCAGACGCTGGAAATTCAAGCAACACACATCAAAGTTGCTGGTGAACGCAGCAGGCCAGGCAGCATCTCTAGGAAGAGGTACAGTCGACGTTTCAGGCCAAGACCCTTCGTCAGGACTAACTGAAGGAAGAGTGAGTAAGGGATTTGAAAGTTGGAGGGGGAGGGGGAGATCCAAAATGATAGGAGAAGACAGGAGGGGGAGGGATGGAGCCAAGAGCTGGACAGGTGATAGGCAAAAGGGATACGAGAGGATCATGGGACAGGAGGTCCGGGAAGAAAGACAGGGGCGGCGGGGGGGACCCAGAGGATGGGCAAGGGGTATATTCAGAGGGACAGAGGGAGAAAAAGGAGAGTGGGAGAAAGAATGTGTGTATAAAAATAAGTAACAGATGGGGTACGAGGGGGAGGTGGGGCATTAGCGGAAGTTAGAGAAGTCGATGTTCATGCCATCAGGTTGGAGGCTACCCAGACGGAATATAAGGTGTTGTTCCTCCAACCTGAGTGTGGCTTCATCTTTACAGTAGAGGAGGTCGTGGATAGACATGTCAGAATGGGAATGGGATGTGGAATTAAAATGTGTGGCCACTGGGAGATCCTGCTTTTTCTGGCGGACAGAGCGTAGATGTTCAGCAAAGCGGTCTCCCAGTCTGCGTCGGGTCGCCAATATATAAAAGGCCACATCGGGAGCACCGGACGCAGTATATCACCCCAGCCGACTCACAGGTGAAGTGCTGCCTCACCTGGAAGGACTGTCTGGGGCCCTGAATGGTGGTAAGGGAGGAAATGTAAGGACATGTGTAGCACTTGTTCCGCTTACACAGATAAGTGCCAGGAGGGAGATCAGTGGGGAGGGATGGGGGGGACGAATGGACAAGGGAGTTGCGTAGAGAGCGATCCCTGCGGAATGCAGAGAGAGGGGGGGAGGGAAAACTTTCACCCTGTCCTCAAGTTTACCTGGTCCATTTCCGACACCTCCCTCCCCTTTCTAGATCTTTCTGTCTCTGTCTCTGGAGACAGCTTATCCACTGATGTCTACTATAAGCCTACTGACTCTCACAGCTATCTGGACTATTCCTCTTCTCACCCTGTCTCTTGCAAAAACGCCATCCCCTTCTTGCAATTCCTCCATCTCCACCGCATCTGCTCTCAGGATGAGGCTTTTCATTCTAGGACGAGGGAGATGTCTTCCTTTTTTAAAGAAAGGTGCTTCCCTTCCTCCACTATCAACTCTGCTCTTAACGCATCTCCCCCATTTCACGTACATCTGCTCTCACTCCATCCTCCCGCCACTCCACTAGGAATAGGGTTCCCCTGGTCCTCACCTACCACTCCACCAGACTCCGGGTCCAACATATTATTCTCCGTAACTTCTGCCACCTCCAACGGGATCCCACCACTAAGCACATCTTTCCCTCCCCCCCTCTCTCTGCATTCCGCAGGGATCGCTCCCTACGCAACTCCCTTGTCCATTCGTCCCCCCCATCCCTCCCCACTGATCTCCCTCCTGGCACTTATCCATGTAAGCGGAACAAGTGCTACACATGCCCTTACACTTTCTCCCTTACCACCATTTAGGGCCCCAAACAGTCCTTCCAGGTGAGGCAACACTTCACCTGTGAGTCGGCTGGGGTGATATACTGCGTCCGGTGCTCCCGATGTGGCCTTTTATATATTGGCGAGACCCAACGCAGACTGGGAGACCGCTTTGCTGAACATCTATGCTCTGTCCGCCAGAGAAAGCAGGATCTCCCAGTGGCCACACATTTTAATTCCACATCCCATTCCCATTCTGACATGTCTATCCACAGCCTCCTCTACTGTAAAGATGAAGCCACACTCAGGTTGGAGGAACAACACCTTATATTCCGTCTGGGTAGCCTCCAACCTGATGGCATGAACATTGACTTCTCTAACTTCTGCTAATTCTGTTACTTATTTTTATACACACATTCTTTCTCTCACTCTCCTTTTTCTCCATCTGTCCCTCTGAATATACCCCTTGCCCATCCTCTGGGCACCCCCCCCCACCCTTGTCTTTCTTCCCGGACCTCCTGTCCCACGATCCTCTCGTATCCCTTTTGCCTATCACCTGTCCAGCTCTCGGCTCCATCCCTCCCCCTCCTGTCTTCTCCTATCATTTTGGATCTCCCCCTCCCCCTCCAACTTTCAAATCCCTTACTCACTCTTCCTTCAGTTAGTCCTGACGAAGGGTCTCGGCCTGAAACGTCGACTGCACCTATTCCTAGAGATGCTGCCTGGCCTGCTGCGTTCACCAGCAACTTTGATGTGTGTTGCTCAGGTTTATTATCATTGGCATGCATCCGCACTGTTTCTCTAAATAAATAATCAGCTGGTTTGTGGTGCAGAGAAAGATGGAGATAGCAGGGATACTCTCCGAAAGAGCGAATTGATGAGAGAGGGTGCTGTGGTGTGAGGCTGATGTTAATCTGGCACCCAGGATATGTCCAATACGGCAGACAGAGGGGCTATGAAGAAAGGATGGCAGGTAGAATTGGCTCCTCTGTTTTCAGGCAGAGAGTACCCTGAATGGAGGGGAGAGAGGAGGTGAAAGGTCAGGTGTTGCCCTCCTGTGGTTACCAGGGAAGGGGAGGGGATGGAGGAGTGATCCAGGGAGTCACAGAGGGAGTGGGCCCTGTGAAATGCTGAAAGGAGATGGGAGGGGGAGATGTGTCTATCGGGGAATCTCATTGGAGTTGTGGAAATTGTGAAGGACTATCTGTTGGGACAGTAGGAGGGTTGTAAATCAAGGGGGTGTAATCAGGGTGATGGACAGCAGGGGATGGTGGGTTGAAGGGTGGGGTCAGGATGACAGGCATTGGTCAAGGTCTGGGTGCTGGACCTCAGGGTGATATCTCTCTTTCTCATTCTCATTCTGATTTCCCTCTTACCCCTGGTATTCTCCTCACTTGCCCATACCCCTATTCTGGTGTTCCTCCTACTTCCCTTTCTTCTACGGTCTACTGTCCTCTCCCATCAGATTCCTGCTTCTTCTTCAGCCCTCTACTACTAAAACATCTGGGGTGTATGGGGTGTCAGGGAGGGGTAGCACCTCTGCTGGGGGAACATGTCGCGTCCTTTTCAGGGCGGTTAGCCTACCTTCGGTCCCCACCTGGCACTCAGCTCTCACCTGTGGCTCCCCGTAGCTGTTTGCATGCGACAGCCACCACACCCCGGGCAACGGCTTTGACTAGCCGGCTAAACCGGGTGAGGGTAGCCGACGGGTCTCAAACCCTCGGTGAGATAGGGAGTTGTCTATCCCAGCATGTGAAGACAGACTCCGGCGGATTGAGCGGACAAGACCGATGGAAGGTCCAATGGTCAAGAAGGCGGTCTCTGCAAGCGTCGTGGAACGTGTAGAGCAAGACAAGACACAGAAGATGTCCTGGTCATCCACTGTGCTTAGTCCCATCTTTAACCGTCTTGACTCTTGTCTTGCCACTGGATCCAGATGGGAATTGGGAAGAAAGGGTGAGGCTGACGCTGCGCAACTCTCCCTCACTTAAACCCAAATCAAGCGCTAGTCTCGACACCATCTTCATCATCATCACCCTCAATCTTTGAAGCCCTGTGGCAATGGGCGAGCGACGAAGCAGCAGGTGTGGATACACTGAGAGCTGTAGTCACGAACCTGCACACAGGCAGCTCAGGTTTAATGGTCATTTTTCGCTGACCGAAGCATCTACCTGGGCGACTGAACAGCCCTCTTTCGGAACGCACTGCTCACCTCCATAGTATGAGGAAGGGGCTAGAAAAGATGCCCTAAACATTGCCTGCTTCATTACACCCTGGCCAGTTTACCGCAGCTGGCGGGGATCCTATCTTGGCGGCCAAACAAACACAACAAAATGCAAGGTGACACCGCTCACCATTGGCACTTGGAACGTGCAGATGCTATCGGACAACCCTACAGCAAACAGACCAGAGAGAAGAACAGCCTTAGTTGCCAGAGAGCTTGCAAGATACAACAATGACATAGCAGCCCTGAGTGAGACTCGTCTTGCCAACGAAGGTCAGTTGACTGAACTGGAGGTGGATACACTTTTTTCTGGAGCGGTCGCGGCACCCATGAGTGTCGTGATGCTGGAGTTGGATTCGCCGTCAGGAGTCACCTTGTTCGGAAACTTGCCGGTCTCCCCAAGGGTGTGAACGACCAGCTCATGACACTACAGCTTCCACTACAGAACAGAAGTCAAGCCACTCTGATCAGCGCCTATGCTTCCACAATGACCAACCCGGACGAGACGAAAGACAGGTTCTATGAAGAACTAGATGCCCTACTATCAGCAGTGAGCAGCACCAACAAGCTGATCTTGCTCGGCGACCTCAGTGCAAGAGTAGGGTGTGACTCTGCAGCCTGGCAGGGAGTTGTTGGGAGACATGGAGTGGGCAAATGTAACAGTAACAGCCTACTCTTACTGAAGACCCGTGCAGCACACGACCTGCTCGTCACCAACACAACTTTCCGCCTGCCTACCCGTAACAAGACCTCCTGGATGCATCCCCGCTCTAAGCATTGGCATCTTATCGACAATGTCACTGTCAGGAGAAAAGACAGGCAGGATGTCAGAGTGACCAAGGCCATGTGTGGTGCTGACTGCTGGGCAGATCACAGGCTCACCGTCTCTAAAATGAAGCTCCACATCAGACCCAAGAGGCGACCACAAGGAAGCAAGGCTATGAAAAGAATTAATGTGGCCAGGCTGAATAACTCCAGCATAGCTTCGGCACTGGCTGAAGATTTAGAAACCAAGCTTGCTGACCTACACCTTGCAGGCAGCGCTGTGGACGACTGGGATCGCTGGGATCGCTTCAGGGATGCTGTGCATTCATCTGCACTGAAGATGCTAGGGTCCTCTACCCACAAGCAGCATGACTGGTTCGATGAAAACGATGAGGAGATACAGGCTCTACTTGTTGAAAAGCACTGCCTTCATCATGCCCATCAGAACGACCCATCATCAGCTGCCAAGAAAAACGCCATTACCAGTGCTCGCAGGACAGTCCCGAATAAACTGCGTAAAATGCAAGATGCCTGGCTGAGCACCAAGGCAGATGAAATACAGGAATACGCTGACAGAAACAACCTGAAACGATTCTATGAAGCCCTCAACACACTGCACGGACCTCAGTCTCTCGGGAGTCCCCCCTCCTGAGTATAGATGGTACAACTCTCATTACAGAGAAGGCTCAGATCCTGCAGAGATGGGCTGAACACTTTGAAGCCGTCCTCAACCGACCGTCATCTATTAACGATGAGGCGACAGACAGGATTCCCCAGGTCGACATCAACAGCGCCATGGATGACCCACCGGTAGTAGCTGAAGTCACGAAAGCTGTCAGCCAGCTATCCAGTGGCAAAGCCCCAGGGCAGACGCCATACCTGCAGAGATCTACAAAGCCGGTGGTCCTGTACTTACAGAGAAGCTCACCGAACTGTTCCAGTCTTTTTGGAAGCAAGGTTCCATTCCTCAGAAACTTAAAGATGTATCCATCGTACACCTCTACAAGAGGAAGGGCAATCAACAAGTATGCAACAACCACCGAGGAATGTCACTGCTCTCCATCGCAAGAAAAACCCTTGCAAGAGTCCTGCTAAATCATCTGGCCACACATCTGGAGCTGCGCCTGCTGCCAGAATCACAGTGTGGCTTTCGCAAAGGTCGTGGGACTATTGACATGATTTTTGCCGCGCGCCAACTTCAGGAGAAGTGTCAGGAGCAGAATCGCAAACTCTACACAACTTTTGTTGACCTCACGAAAGCCTTCGACACCGTCTGCCAACAAGGCCTGTGGGTGATCATATCAAAGTTCAGCTGCCCCGCCAAATTCATTCAGCTGGTACGCCAGTTCCATGATGGCATGATAGCCAGAATGCTGGACGGCGGAGGATCCTCTGAGGCGTTCCCAGTCACCAATGGCGTCAAACAGGGCTGTGTGCTCGCACCCACACTGTTCAGCATGATGTTTACTGCCACGCTGAATGATGCCTTCCAGGACAGTGACGCTGGAATCAGCCTCAAGTCCAGAGTGGATGGGAAGCTCTTCAACCTGGGGAGACTTCAAGCTATTACCAAAGAGAAGGAGACTGTTCTGAGAGACTTCCTCTTTGCTGATGACTGCGCCCTGTATGCTGGCTCGGAGCCAGAGATGCCAGTCAATATGGACAAATTCTCCACGGCTTGTGACAACTTTGGACTCACCATCAACATCAAAAAGACCGAAGTCAAGCACCAGCCTGCTCCTCATGCACCGTACACAGAACCCAAAATCACAACCAATGGACAGAAACTACAGGCAGTGGACCAGTTTACTTACCTTGGCAGCAGCCTCTCCCGAGCAGTGACTATTGATACAGAAGTTAACTGCAGAATAGCAAAGGCAAGTTCTGCTTTCGGTAGACTGCACTCCACTGTATGGGAATGTCGAGGAATCAGTCCAGCAACAAAACTGAAGGTCTACAGAGCCGTGGAACTCACTACCCTCCTGTATGCCTGTGAAACATGGACTGTGTATCGAAGGCATGCAAGACAGCTCAACCATTTCCACATGACTTATCTTCACAGAATATTAGGCATCAGATGGCAAGACAAAGTACCAGACACTGAAGTTCTCTCTAGAACAAGTCTACCATCAGTCCACACACTGCTGATGAGAGCACAGACCCGGTGGGCAGGTCATGTCATCCGCATGCTGGACGAGCGCATACCCAAGCAGCTCCTTTTTGGGGAACTCTCTGCTGGAAGACGCTCGCATGGAGGGCAGAAGAAATGTTACAAAGACACACTAAAGGCCTCCCTGAAGTCGCTTGACATAGACACGACCACCTGGGAAATGCTGGCACAAAACTGCCCTACCTGGCGCGGCCTCATCCACTAGCTTACAAACCAAGGCGCACTGCTGAAGCACAACATAAGCGCGAGTTGCACATGTCCAGAGCCACCAGCGCAACAACTGCAGTGCCTAAACATGTCTGCCCAACATGTGCCAGGACATTCTGTGCCCGAATTGGCCTGACCAGTCATCTTCGGACACACCACATCCAGTCTCAAAGTGACTAATGGTGTCAAGGTCTTGATCGACGACGACGACGGACAAACAACTACTACAACTACTAGTACTACTAGTACTACTACTGCTACCATGACAACTACTTCTTCTTCCTCCTCCTTTTTCGGGTGGTTGGCAGTCATGGACTGGAGTAGAGAATTAGGAAGTAAAACCCTTTCTATTTCTCTTTTAAATAAAAAGCTAATTTACCCCCAAAACCACATAGATTGTAAGCAATGAAAGACAATACCGTGAGTTAAATTAAAGTTACTCCCCTAACAATTTCTTTTTCTGACTTTTTGGGGCGGTTGGCAGTCCAACATAAAGGTGCATTACCGCCACCAACTGGACTGGCATGTGGTGTAGAGAAATGGGAAATAAAACCCCTTTATCAAATAAAAACTAAATTACCCCAAAAAGTCCTATAGATTGTAAATAATGAAAGACAATAATGTGAATTACATTAAAGTCACTTCCACTACTTAGTAAAGATTTTAAATGAAAACTGTGAACTCCTAGAGATAGCAGTGAAGCCTGCATCTGCTTTCTTTCAATCCTACATGCTTCACATTGTAAAAGAATGTGTTCAAGTATTTCATAATGACGACAACATCTACATACCCCAGAGTGACGTTTTCCAGCTACAAGGAATAATTAAGCATTTTGAGTCAATATAATTCTTTCCCTTCATGTTTTACCCCCTTCTCCCATCAGTCCAACAGTTTTATGTTCTCTGTAATGGTCCTTCCCTTGTGTCCATTATCCCACAGGTCTTACCGTAATCCCCTACCCTTAGCCCCACCAACCCCTTAGTTTCTGATTTGCCATAATCCCCTAATCCCAGCCCCACCAATCCCTTAGCTTCTGATTTGCCATAATCCCCTAATCCCTAGCCCCACCAATCCCTTAGCTTCTGATTTGCCATAATCCCCTAATCCCTAGCCCCACCAATCCCTTAGCTTCTGATTTGCCATAATCCCCTAATCCCTAGCCCCACCAATCCCTTAGCTTCTGATTTGCCATAATCCCCTAATCCCAGCCCCACCAACCCCTTAGCTTCTGATTTGCCATAATCCCCTAATCCCAGCCCCACCAATCCCTTAGTTTCTGATTTGCCGTAATCCCCTACCCTTAGCCCCACCAATCCCTTAGTTTCTGATTTGCCATAATCCCCTAATCCCTAGCCCCACCAACCCCTTAGCTTCTGATTTGCGAAGTGGAAGGTCTATATCCATAGTTGAAATTTTAACAGCTTTTTTGGCCAAGCAATCGACCCACTTATTCCCCTCAACCCCTCTCTGTGCAAGGACCCATAAGAAAGAGACATGTAAACCAATACTTTGAATATGAAATAAAGTTTAAAGAGCTTCCAGCAGTAAATCTGACCTACTACTGGAATGACCTGGTTTAAGACTAGTCAAAACCAAAAAAGAATCTGAACAATTTGCAACTTTGCAAGGACAAATTTCCTCCTTCACTATAAGGTGAAAATGATGGCAACCAATTCTGCTGTATATACTGATAAATGGTTAAGACATTTCTTTATTGTTACCTGTAATTCAGGCACAAAACCAGCCACACCAACATTCCCAGTTAAATTATCTTTTGATCCATCAGTAAAAATGGTTAATTTTCCTTAACATATTGATGTACCAAAAGATTCTCAGGCATATTAGGATCCTTGGACTTCATTAAATCATGCAACCTAAAATCAACTAAAGCTATTGGAAACAACAAAGGTGGGATTACCAAAAATGCTACAGTGGGGCATACTGCATAATCCAGCAAATCCATATTCCTAGTTTAGCAAGAACCCAGACACCCTAAACTAAAAATACTCTTCTTGTGATGTTCTCAACAGTCCTCCAACACACTTTTAACAGGGTGATCATTTCAGTGCTCCCTCAAGTTAACCCAGTATGTTAACAACAACTTCAACCTCCACAACTGTGGTGTAATTGTCCCATTTCAACCAGTAAAGCTGAAACAGGAAATTACTTTACTGCACCACAACACAGTCTCAAAGCCTGTGCTCATATCAACATTTTAAAATTGAAGATGAAGGTGAGCCATAAGCCACACAGCTTATAGTCAAGTACAGTACAGATCTTATTACATAAATATAAATGGCCAACAGATTTTTGTGTAGCACCCCAAGAATGCCCACATAGACACGAGGATATTTAATGGCCCTTTACATTTGTCAATTATTGTACTAATATGCTGATTCCATGTCAGCTTTTACCCAGGCACATGCTGAGAAATGTTCAGTTTGATGATATAATTTCAAATTAAGTGCATGTCTATTGATTCCCTTTGTAGAAACTCTGGAGAACAGTGCAGAAAGAACAGGTGCTGTTTTCTCCTGGTAGGGATTAGTTTTTAGTTCCAAGTGCTCCTGCCACATTTTGTCACCCTGCAACCTTATCCTTCAATCTCTTTGAATTATGGAGGACAGCATGTGTATAAATGTCTCGCTCCAGCAGACTTCATCGTGATCATCATGACTCCAGTATTTCTGCTATTTTTTAATGTTTCTTAATTGTACATATGATTTTTCGTGTTCTATCGCTGAGACGCAGTGAAACATCTGATTGGCCTGTCAGAGTTCTCTTTGAGAACTAGTTGACTTGATCAGCATTTCTGATCTGGCTATTGTTCACAATTGCACTTAATAAAAAAAAACATATAACATGTCTTAGCTACTGAAAGCTTAAAACCCCATCTACTTGCCCTCCGTTTGATTTTATTAATCGCTAATTGCATCCTATATACAGTTAAATTGAAATTTCTACCTCTGATCCATAAAGCTCCATCATCTGCAAAATATTATTAATCATACTAATAAATAATAAAGGACTATAAATACTGCCTTGTGGGATCCCATTCTCCCTCATAGAAGCCAACTACACTTTACCTACCCTTACCTGTGTAGACTGTCCAAATAAAACACACTGAAAAAATTATACAGCATTCCTCTCTCTTAATTTCCATAATTTAATCAAAAAACCTTCCCTCCAGAACATATGCTTTAGTAATTTCAAAAAATACTGCTAATACAGCTTCTTTTCCTTGTGCTTTCCTAATATCACCTTCCAAACATAAAACTGAATCCAACGTCTTAACAAAATTTGCTTCGAGAAAACGCTGTATCACCTTTTTTTCCAAAATATAATTCAACTGCTCTACTACCATACGTCCTATAAGTTTACACAAATGGGACGTTGGTGATATTGGTCTATAGCTAGAAAGATCCAACGGGGGTTTCCCGGGTTTTAGAATAGGCATCACTACTACCATTTTCCATGAGGAGGGAAAATGGCCTAAACTCCAAATATGATTTCAAAATTTTAATATTATCTCAATATGGTAGTCAGCCATATGTTTTAACATACAATAACTTATAACTTCCTTTCCTGGAGCCAACTGATCTGTATTATTAACAACTTTCTTAAATTCACATAAAGAAAATACTACATCACTATCATTGCTACAGCTGGTTTCAAACATATCAGGGTATTCACTTAGATCCTTATCTCTACGTTGTTTAACGACTTCACTTAAATTATCTTGATTATGAACTGCAACAGATGACTGAGCCAGTAACTCAACCTTCCCTATTTCAGTAATGATCGTATTACCTTCTTCAATCAATAATGGAATGTTCCTAGCCCTACGAATCCACATTTTCTTAATCATTCCCCAAACATCTCCAAGTTTAATATCCCTTCCAATATTATCACAATATGGCCTCCAGTAAACCTTTACCACGGCCTGTGCCCTTTTATACCTAATGTCACTCAGAGACTGCTACTTCTGAACTTGCCTAAACAACTTGTTTCTCTCCCTAATTGCCGCTTCACACTCCTCAGTCCACCATGGTCCAGCCTTTCTCATATTAATGCCCCTTTTAATAAGAATCACTTTCACGTTGTTTGAAGAATATTGTGACACAACCTTTCATTGCAGAAATCCACATCATCCTCAACATTCAGCCCTAATAGACGTTCATCACCTAAAACCTTAAGCTTCTCCTAATTTGCTTTACCAAAATTCCACCTCCTTAAAGTGGTCTCCTGTCCCAGGTATAAATCCCAACCCAAGCTTATAAATATAGGAAAATGATCACTCTCCCATGTTTCATCTCCCATGACATCCCACTCACTCACTCCAGGCAGAATGTTTGAAACTAAAGTTAAATCTATAGTTAAATTAAAGTTAAATCTCCCATAACTTAACAAAGTTGTTAAATAAAAATTATCAATGCTCAATAATTGTAATGAAAGCTGCATTGATTTCTTTCAACCTTATATGCTTCCATATTTCATGATGACAAAATCTACACAACCTAGAATGACATTTTCCAACAAGATATAAGGAATAATTAAGCATAGTATACCCATAATATACCAGCTGGTAAGATTGGGCTCCCTCACCTCTACCCCTCTGACCCTCAACACAGAAGCCCCTCCTTTACTCCCTGTATACCCATGATTGTATTGCCACCCACAGCTCCAATCTGCTAATTAAATTTGCTGATGACACTACACTGATTGGCTTAATCTCAAATAATAACAAGGCAGCCTACAGAGAAGTCAATACCCTGACACAGTGTTAAGACAATACCCTGTGTTAAGAAAACAACCTCTCCCTCAATGTCGCAAAAACAAAGGAGCTGGTTGTGAACTACAAGAGGAATAAAGGCAGGCTAACCCCTACTGACATCAATGGATCTGGGGTTGAGGGGTGAAGAGCTTAAAAGCTCCTCGGCATAAACATCACAGAGGATCTCATGTGGTCTGTACATACCAGAGGCGTGATAAAAAAGGCACCTCTTTCACCTCAGACGATTGAAGAAGTTTGATATGGGCCCCCAAATCCTAAGCACAACTGACAGCATCCTGACTGGCTGTATCACTGCCTGGTATGGGAACTGTACTTCCCTCAATCGCAGGACTCTGCAGAGAGTAGTGCAGACAGCCCAGCACATCTGTAGAAGTGAACTTCTCTCTATTCAGGCCATTTACAAAGAGGTGCGCAAAACGGGCTTGAAGCATCATCGAGGACCCAAGTCACCCCAACCACAAACTGCTCCAGCTGCTGCCATCCAGGAAATGGTACCTCAGCATAAAAGCCAGGACCAACAGGCTGATCAGACTGATTAACTCATGCTGACACAACTGTATTTCTATGTTATATTGTTGTAAGTATTAGTTATTATAAATTACTATAGATTGCACATTGCACATTTAGACAGAGACGTTACATAAAGATTTCTACTCCTCATGTATATGAAGGATGTAAGTAATAAAGTCAATTCATTTCTGTGTCAAAATAATTCCTTCCCTTCTTGCTTTACCCCCTGTTCCCATAAACCCAACAGTTTAACGTATTCTGTAAAGGTGTCTCACCTTACCTTCTCCACCTACCCCCACCCAGTTCCCCCGAAACAGGTTTCACCTATCACCTGCCAGCTCGTGCTCCTTCCCTTCCCCCACCTTCTTATTCTGGCTTCTGCCCTTCCGTTCAAATTGTGATGAAGGGTCTCCAGCCATGGGGCAAAACTGAAAAGAGTGATGAATAGAGGACTGGAGGTATTATACAGATGCTAATACCGACAGCATGTATTATAGAGGACTGGAGGTATTATACAGATGCTAATACCGACAGCATGTATTATTCCTCTCCATAGATGCTGGCTGACCTGAGCATTTTGTGGGACAGAATAGGGCGGGTTCTGAGTGTGATTGACAGTTTTGCGCCGTCAATGACAGGGCGGAGTCGGTTTGACTGACAGCTGTGATGCATATGAAAGGGGCGGTGCCTGGTTGACGGACGGCAGAGGGTAAGAACAGGCGCGACCGTGGAGGCCGGTTCGCCCGAATCCTGGGTGAGTCTGCGGGACTCCGTAGCGACGTTGCGAAGACGCGGACTGGATACTCACTCGGCGCCACTGGATGGCCCACGACCCGGCGCCGGTCCACGGCGACAGCTCACGGCGCACAGGCCTAGGCTGGTGGCGGTGTGGCGTAGCGTCGCCACGCTACGCTGGGACGTCACTAGGCCCACCCTGCACTGACGTCACTTTTTACATCATGTACCATGTGTCATCATACCTCACCCAGCACTGGGGACGCCCCTTCTGTCAGTCACCCCTCAATGACATCACCAGTTGTCCAGCTAATCGCGCCCCTTATGTTTAAATTCTGATTGCAGACGAACTATTCGAATAGGTACCGGTGGAATGAATGAGCGACTCGGGCCAACACCATTAATCCCCTCTTTTCCCTTTAAGATGGCGAAGCTGTTGGTTTTCAGCGCCAAACCAGCGCACGACTGAGGTGACGTCAGTCGTACCCTCCGCAACGTCTCCTGAACAAAGGGCGTAATGACAACAACCCTGCGCGTCGTGCGTCAATGACGCCACGGCCTGTGGGGAAAATCTAAGATGGCGCTGTTGTCGTCGGCGGCTGGATTGCCGCTGAGGTAACTGGTTTGTTGAAGGGACGGGAAGCGGGTACAGTCTGGGTCAACGTACTGAGTGGTCAGGGGGCTGCGGATGGAGCTGGGAATTAATCTGGGACCAGGTGGTTCTTGTCCGGTGGAGGGGTCACCGGGAGGTCAGAGTTTTATTCGCAACACCCATGGGTTGGGTCCTACAGGCAACAACCAATCGATCTAGGCAACAATCAGTAAAACCAATGCTGGCCAGTTATCAATTACTAACCCCAACGCCGGCCAGTTATCAATTACCGAACCCAGTGCCGGCCAGTTATCAATTACTAAACCCAGTGCCGGCCAGTTATCAATTACTAACCCCAACGCCGGCCAGTTATCAATTACTAAACCCAGTGCCGGCCAGTTATCAATTACTAACCCCAACGCCGGCCAGTTGTCAATTACTAAACCCAGTGCCGGCCAGTTATCAATTGCCGAACCCAACGCCGGCCAGTTATCAATTACTAAACCCAGTGCCGGCCAGTTATCAATTACTAACCCCAACGCCGGCCAGTTATCAATTACTAACCCCAACGCCGGCCAGTTATCAATTACTAAACCCAGTGCCGGCCAGTTGTCAATTACTATACCCAGTGCCGGCCAGTTATCAATTACTAACCCCAATGCTGGCCAGTTGTCAATTACTATACCCAGTGCCAGCCAGTTATCAATTACTAACCCCAATGCCGGCCAGTTGTCAATTACTAAACCCAGTGCCGGCCAGTTATCAATTACTAACCCCAACGCCGGCCAGTTATCAATTACTAAACCCAGTGCCGGTCAGTTATCAATTACTAAACCCAGTGCCGGCCAGTTATCAATTACCGAACCCAACACCGGCCAGTTATCAATTACTAACTCAATGTCGACCAATTGTCAATTACCAAACCCAATGCCGGCCAATTGTCAATTACCAAACCCAATGCTGGCCAATAACCAAGCAATAGAAGCTCATCTGTGTGAAACATTAAATGCAGTGACCAATCAGTAAACCCAATGGTGATCAATAATCAGTGAATAAGCCCATACATTTGTTAGTATGCATCTAGAAAATGGCAAAAATCGTTCAGACATTTGTCAGTCAACCTATTACTGGACGCTGTCCTGTTGATCCTGTAATTTCTTCTCTTTCCATTCATCCTCTGGAGACTGATAGATCCTGTTTCCAACACTAAGCACCAAGAGTCTGATTGAATCTGTGCTGCATAATATAAACAATGTTGATAATGCCCACCTTTTATCTTCTGAGCAAAAACTTTAAATCCACATTCCATGTCCATGAATCCTGCAACTCCCTCTTTGACTCCAGCCCCAATGTGTCTACAAATATCCACCCCAGCACCTCTGTTCCTTCTGCCCTTGCTGTGAGACCATCCTTCAGTCTATCTCAGGAGCCATTCAGAGAAACCCCTTCTGCAACCTTTCTTGAACCTTGAAAGTGGCCACTGAAATGGGCTGAGACACTGGGATTTGCAGTGGTGAGCCCAGGCTCAGAATGGCCTCCCTGCTTTTCTTTGTGGATCCAGACTATCACCTAGTTTCCTAGTGCTCTCCCCTTAAACTCACCTCCATCCAGGTCCGAACAAACGGACACCATGGAGAATAATCTTGACTACATTAGCTCCTTCGACCAATATCAAAATCATAGTACGGGCAATTCAGTACCCTGACTTAATTCTGGGATGTATGAGCATTTTCGACAGCCTCGCACCCTTCCTCCTCTCCACGCATTCTGCATCTTCCCCCCCTCTCCCTCACTGATCCAGCCCCCTATCGAACACTGCATTTACCCTTGGCAGTCTTCATTTTCCTCCACCTGACCCTGACCCCGACCCCTCACTGGGGAACCAACCTTCCCCTTGGCTTTCTGCTTTTCCTTCCCACTGCCTTCATTCCATGACCCTAGTCCATGAGCTGTCCACCGTCGAGACCCTCATTTTCCGTTGCCCTGCCTGTATCCTTCATGCTTTAAAATTCTCTCCATCAGTGTCACTTCTGTTCCAAGAGTCTTCAACCACCACTAAAATCACTTGTCGACAAATAATCTGCTGGAGGAATTAGTGGGTTGAGCATATAATCACAGTTTCTGTTTGATCTGCAGATTTCCTCAGCATGTTGTTCACTCTTCCAAATTTCAGTAGTGTCTCTAAACTCCCCCATTCACTGGAATGCATTGGGAAATCCCATCCCCACCCTCCCTTAAGTCCTTGTATTGTTCAGGAGATTCAGTGAAACCTGCTCCCCACCCTCTCCAGAGTCCTTGTATTTTTCAGAAAATTCAGTAAGGAACCCCAATCCCCACCTTCCCCAGAGTCCTTGAATTGTTCAGAAAATTCAGTGAGGAACCCTATCCTTACCCTCCCCAGAGCCTATATATATATATTTCAATGCTCAGAACAGGACATAAAGCTCCATTAAAAACTAATTCTGTGTTTAAAACCATAGAACACTACAGCACAGAAAACAGGCCATTCGCCCCTTCTAGTCTGTGCCGAAACATTATTCCACTAGTCCCATTGACCTGCACCCAGTCCATAACCATCCAGACCTCTCCCAGCCATGTATCTATCCAGTTTATTCTTAAAACTTAAGAGTGAGCCCGCATTTACCACGTCAGATGGCAGCTCGTTCCACACTCCCACCACTCTCTGAGTGAAGAAGTTCCCCCCAAACCTTTCCCCTTTCACCCTAAAGCCATGTCCTCTGGTGTTTATCTCTGTGGAAAGAGCCTTTCATAAAGCCTGATTTCCAAGGAGCTGATTTTAAACCCTGACTTGTGGTGCTGCCTATGTGGAGTTTGCATGACTTTCCCTGAGGGCTCCGTTCTCCCACATCCCGGGGATGCTGGGAGAGGGGGAGGTGGGTCGATGAATTTGCTGCTGTTAATCTGCTCTTACTGTAAGTAATTGACAAATAGATCACAAAGGTGTGTGTGGGAGAAGCAGTGCAGGGTGACAGGGGAGAAGGAAGGATTGGGTGACTGGCATTGCTCTGTTTGCATGTTTGGGCCAAATGGCTTCTAGATTCATAATTAATATTTGAAACGTATCACTATCGCTTCACTCTTAGTGTTAAACTGCAGCCACCACTCAACTGCCCAGCCATCTGAATTCCCTGCCAACTTCAGCGTCCTCCTGACTATTCAACACAGCTCCAAGCTTTGTATATCAAATGGTATCTGCTCCCTCTCTGCCCGGTCTCCCAGGCACTCCATTTCCTCACACTGAGATTCTTCAGAGTGTTTATCCTTTGAGCATTTGCACTCTTGATCTCCTCAGAATCATGTGTTATAGTATGATCACCTCTAAGTCTTCCAAACTCTATGAATATTGTCAAACCAATCTGAATCAGGTGACTCACAGACCAAAGCCATCTCCCCAACATCCCTGGTCTGGCCTCCTCAGCATCCCCAGTTTTTTTAATCAACTGTCGGTCTAATCTCCAGCTAGCACTGCCCCACTATCCTCAGCCTCACTTGGTGAGACCACCTGGGATGGACCCAGTCACCCTCCTCTGCACTGCCCCCCAACACTGGGAGATCCCCTCCTTAAATGCACTCCAGGTGAGGTTCCACCAACACCTTATTTGCTACCACTGATCCTTCCCCATTGTTACACCCTCCCCCCGTAATAAAAATTAACAATCACTTGCCCCAGGAATAACGCACCGTCCCCACGTGCTGACGTCCTGTGTTCTGCTACAGGGATACTACATCCCTCTAAACCCAGAGTCCTAACCCTTCTCCATTTACGTAGAGTTCTGCCACTCCATCACAGATAGCTGCTTCACACTTCCTTGCAACTAAGATGCAGCTGGTTCATGTATATAACACTTCCTTTTTTCTGCAGTTGATCAGAATTTTGATGGAAAAGAAATAAATTTCACTTGTCAGCCGTAAACAATTATTGATACTGTAATTTCTATAATTGCAGTACACATTCGCTCCCTGACTGTATTGAATTTTTGAATTGAATTTATTTAAATCTTACATCCATCTCACAATGTGAGGGAGTAAAAACCTTTGTGTTATGACTCTGTTGCAATGTACAGACATGAATTTAAGAGTCTAATGGCTTGTAGAAAGAAGCTGTCCCGTAGCCTGTTGGTCTCGCAGTTTTAATGCTGTGGTACTGTTTGCCAGACGGAAGCAGCTGAAACAGTTTATGGTTGGGGTGACTGGTGTCCCCAATGATCTTCCAGGTCTTCTTTATACACCTGCTGCTGTAAATGTCCTCAATGGAGGGCAGTTCACATCCACAGATGCGCTGGGCTGTCTGTACCACTCTCTGCAGTGCCCAGCCATCAAGGTTGGTGCGGTTCCCATACCAGACGGTGATACAGCCAGTCAGGATGATCCCAATGGTGCCCTGTAGAAGGTCTTGAGGATTTGAGGGACCATGCCAAACTTCTTTAGTCACCTGAGGTGGAAGAGACGCTGTTGTGCTTTTTTTTTGCCACAAAGCCAGTGTGTACTGTCCAGGTGAGATCTTCGGTGATGTGTATATCGAGGAACTTGAAACTACTCATCCTTTCAACTCCAGACCCATTGATGCTGATTGGGGCAAGCCTCCGTTCCTCCTGTTATCCATGATCAGCTCTTTTGTTTTTTAGACATTGAGGTTGTGTCAGGATATTAACCTCTCCTCTGTAGGCTGTCTCATCGCTGCTAGAAATGAGGCCGATCAATATCATGTCATCTGCAAATTTGATCAGTAGATGAGAGCTGTCTGTGGCAGCACAGTCATGCGTGTAAAGGGTTTATTCCAGATCTCATACTCTCAGCAGCCTCACACACCTAGCATCCCTATTGCCACTTCCCTCACAAACCTGAAACACCTATGGTGTCTTCATAGATATTAATGCAGTTCCCTCACACTTTACATCAGTATCCCCTCTGCCCCAACATCCTACATCACTGACTGTATCCCCATTAACAATCAAACTCAGTAACTCCTCTTCCGAAGCCCTGTGTCACTGACTGTATCGCCACTGACAATTCAACTCCCTCAGTAACCCCTCTCCCAGAGCCCTGTGTCACTGACTGTATCCCCACTGACAATTCAACTCCCAGAGTAACCCCTCTCCCCGAACCCTGTGTCATTGGACTGTATCGCCACTGATGTTAATCCAGTTTCCTCAGTAACCCCTCTCCCCAAACCCTGTGTCACTGACTGTATCGCCGCTGACAATCCAACTCTCTCAGTAACCCCTCTCCCCCAGAGCCCTGTCACTGACTGTATCCCCGCTGATGTTAACCAGTTTCCTCAGTAACCCCTCTCCACAAACCCTGTGTCACTGACTGTATCCCCATTAACAATCAAACTCAGTAACCCCTCTCCCTGAGCCCTGTGTCACTGACTGTATCCTCACTGACAATCCAACTCCCTCAGTAACCCCTCTCCCCCGAGCCCTGTGTCACTGACTGTCCTAGGTAGACCCTTCCCCAACACCCTGTGTCACTGACTGTTGATAGATAGACCCTTCCCCAACACCCTGTGTCACTGACTGTCGATGGATAGACCCTTCCCCAACACCCTGTGTCACTGACTGTCGATAGGTAGACCCTTCCCCAACACCCTGTGTCACTGACTGTCGATAGGTAGACCCTTCCCCAACACCCTGTGTCACTGACTGTCGATAGGTAGACCCTTCCCCAACACCCTGTGTCACTGACTGTCGATGGATAGACCCTTCCCCAACACCCTGTGTCACTGACTGTCGATAGGTAGACCCTTCCCCAACACCCTGTGTCACTGACTGTCGATAGGTAGACCCTTCCCCAACACCCTGTGTCACTGACTGTCGATGGATAGACCCTTCCCCAACACCCTGTGTCACTGACTGTCGATAGGTAGACCCTTCCCCAACACCCTGTGTCACTGACTGTCGATAGGTAGACCCTTCCCCAACACCCTGTGTCACTGACTGTCGATGGATAGACCCTTCCCCAACACCCTGTGTCACTGACTGTCGATAGGTAGACCCTTCCCCAACACCCTGTGTCACTGACTGTCGATAGGTAGACCCTTCCCTAACACCCTGTGTCACTGACTGTCCCTAGGTAGACCCTTCCCCAACACCCTGTGTCACTGACTGTCGATAGGTAGACCCTTCCCCAACACCCTGTGTCACTGACTGTCGATGGATAGACCCTTCCCCAACACCCTGTGTCACTGACTGTCGATGGATAGACCCTTCCCCAACACCCTGTGTCACTGACTGTCGATAGGTAGACCCTTCCCCAACACCCTGTGTCACTGACTGTCGATAGGTAGACCCTTCCCCAACACCCTGTGTCACTGACTGTCGATAGGTAGACCCTTCCCCAACACCCTGTGTCACTGACTGTCGATGGATAGACCCTTCCCCAACACCCTGTGTCACTGACTGTCGATAGGTAGACCCTTCCCCAACACCCTGTGTCACTGACTGTCGATAGGTAGACCCTTCCCTAACACCCTGTGTCACTGACTGTCCCTAGGTAGACCCTTCCCCAACACCCTGTGTCACTGACTGTCGATAGGTAGACCCTTCCCCAACACCCTGTGTCACTGACTGTCGATAGGTAGACCCTTCCCTAACACCCTGTGTCACTGACTGTCCCTAGGTAGACCCTTCCCCAACACCCTGTGTCACTGACTGTCGATGGATAGACCCTTCCCCAACACCCTGTGTCACTGACTGTCGATGGATAGACCCTTCCCCAACACCCTGTGTCACTGACTGTCGATAGGTAGACCCTTCCCCAACACCCTGTGTCACTGACTGTCCCTAGGTAGACCCTTCCCCAACACCCTGTGTCACTGACTGTCGATAGGTAGACCCTTCCCCAACACCCTGTGTCACTGACTGTCGATAGGTAGACCCTTCCCCAACACCCTGTGTCACTGACTGTCGATAGGTAGACCTTTCCCCAACACCCTGTGGCATTGACTGTCCCTAGGTAGACCCTTCCCCAACAGCCTGTGTCACTGACTGTCCCTAGGTAGACCCTTCCCCAACACCCTGTGTCGCTGACTGTCCCTAGGTAGACTCTTCCCCAACACCCTGTGTCACTGACTGCCCCTAGGTAGACCCTTCCCCAACACCCTGTGTCACTGACTGTCGATAGGTAGACCCTTCCCCAACACCCTGTGACATTGACTGTCCCTAGGTAGACCCTTCCCCAACACCCTGTGTCACTGTCCCTCAGTAATCCTTCTTTCCCCATTCACTTGTGTACTGACTATGACCCCACTGATGTTAGTCCAGCTCCCTCACATCCTCTGTCAGTAATCCCTCTGCCTCACTGCCCTGCCTCACTGACTGTATTTGCTCTGCTTCCCTCCACAGGGCCGTCATTCCTCCAGCCTCACCGTGATGAGAGATGCCTCAGCCCTCTTCACTCCGCCCCCCTCATCACAGCCACCTCCTTCCTACTCCCCTGACCCCAAGACCTACCCGCCGTCCCCTGCCTGCCTCAGCCCGCCCTGCACCGAGGGACCCCAGTCAGGAGCGGATAGCCCCCAGCGGGGTCAGGACCAGCGAGCTGCCTCCTGCCAGCCGCCAGCCTCCGGCTAAGCCTCGCCCTCTGCCCCCGGGGCCTGGCCCGCTGGATCAGCGGGGGAGGAGGCTGGAGATAAAGAGTCGGGGGCCTCGGGCTCAAGTGCAGCCCGTCCTCTCCAGCTCCTCCACAAAGCGTGCCCCCATCCGGGCTGATCACTCGCTGGGGATGAAAGTTGCCCTGCTACCCAACCCACCTTCCTCCACCTCTTCCTCCTCCCCTTCCTCCTCTCCCTCCTCCTCTCCCTCTGCCTCGCCCCCTGCCCAGCCCTTGCCCGGCTGTTCCCGGGACCGCTGGGGTGTGCGGGAGTGCCTGCGCAGCCTGCCTCGCCCTGAGCTCCGCCGCTCACCCTCTCTGGGGCGGTTGGAGATTTTGGAGCGGGTCTCCAGTCCTGAGCTCCGCCGCTCGCCCTCCTTGGGGCGGTTGGAGATTTCGGAGCGGGTCTCCAGTCCTGAGCTCCGCCGCTCGCCCTCCCTAGGGCGGCTGGAGACCCAGGAGCGGGCGCCCGTCCTGCGGCGCAGTTCCTCTCTGCGGGGGCTGCGTGGAGATCCTGAGGCGAGGCCAGCTGGGGTGATGGTGGGGGGAGGAGGAGGGGGATCAATCGGGCCTGGGCTGACGGACCTGCTCCCTGGCACTTCCCGGACTTCCAGCAGCTCAGCGGCACCCTCTCATGGCCGACAGACCCACCCCAGCCAGGAGCAACAGCACAGGAACCAGGTGAGCCTCCCTTAGCCCTTCATCAGCTGGTTGTAGGGGGTGGTCAGCTGCCGAGCTCACTCTAACCGCCCGCCTCGGTCCCCAGCCCTGGCCACTCACCCTCACCTCTACCTCCCCCAACTGGTTTCCAATCTCTGGTGGACCACAGTGCCCCTTGGGCTTCTCTGTGTCCCCAGCTCCTTATGATTCAGAGCACCCACCATGTCTGGTTACATAGAACACAGAACATTACAGATCCTTTGGCCCAATATGCTGTGACAATGTATATAAACCTACTCCATGATCAATCTAACCTCTCCCTCCTATAGAATCCTTACTCTTATTTTTCTTTCACCTATGTACCAATCTAAAGGTCTCGTAAATGTCCGTATTGTATCAGCCTCAACTACCACCTCCAGCAATACATCCAGGTACCCAGCACTCTGTGTAAAAACCTACCTTTGACATCTCATAGATTTCCCTGCAATCATCTTAAATGGATGTCCTCTGGTATTGGCCATTATCACCCTGGAAAAATGGCACTGGCTAATATCCATAAGACCATAAAGTGTAGGAGCAGAATTAGGCCATTGGCCCACCTAGTCTGTTTTGCCATTCAATCATGGCTGATCCTCAGCCCCACTCCCCGGCCTTCTCCCCGTAACCTTTGATGCAGTGGCCCATCAAGAACTATCAATCTCTGCCTTAAGTACACCCAACGACCTGACCTCCACAGCTGCCAGTGGTAACAAATTCCACAAATTTACCATCCTCTGGCTAAATAAATTTCTGCGCATCTCTGTTTTAAATGGACGCCCCTCTATCCTGAGGCTGTGCCTCTTGTCCTGGATTCCCCCACCATGGGAAACATCCTTTCCATGTCTAATCTGTCTAGGCTTTTAAACATTTGAAAGGCTTCAATGAGATCCCCCCTCATCCTTCTAAATTCCAGAGAGTACAGGCCCAAAGCCATCAGACATTCCTTATGTGATAACCCTTTCATTCCTGGAATCATCCTTGTAAACCTCCTCTGAGCCCTCTCCAATGTCAGCACAACTTTTCTTAGATAAGGAGCCCAAAACTGTTCACAGTACTCAAGGTGAGGCCTCACTAGAAAGCTTCAGCATCATATCCCTGCTCTCGTATTCTAGACCTCTTGAAAGGAATACTAACATTGCATTTGACTTCCTCACCACGGACTCAACCTGCAAGATAACCTTTTGCACAAGGGCTCCCAAGTTCCTTTGCATCTCAATTTTTGGATTTTCTCCCTGTTTAGAAAATAGTCTACACATTTATTTCTTCTACTAAAGCGCATGACCATACATTTTCCAACGTTGTATTTCATTTGCCACTTTCTTGCCCATTCTCCTGATCTGTTTAAGCCCTTATGCAGCCTACCTGTTTCCTCAACACTACTTGCCCCTCCACCAGTCTTTATATCATCTGCAAACAGCAATAAAGCAATATCACGTGAGTCACACCACTGATTCGAGGAGCTGCACTGTCGGGGTCTGCCAGGCCTTTCCTGCTTTTTCCTGCCTCTCCCTGACACTGGCTGGATGGGTGGGTGTCACAGCAAGTCTGCTGACACTGGTTTGCTCCTCTGACCTATTAGCTCTCTTCTCTCCGCAGGTTTTTGCCCCTTCAAGGCATCCTTCTCCAATCTGCTCCCACTCACCTGCTTCATAGTTCCTCAATAAGTGAAACTTACTGTGACCAGAGCTCTCCCTGACTTCCTGTTGGTCACAGAGCATTGCACAATGTTCAGTTCCATTCCCACCTCAGCAGGTGAAGCAGCCCATGCTTGCAACAAGACCCAGGCAACATTCAGACACACGCTGAGAAGTGACAAGTAGCAGTCACACACACACATAGGTACCGGGCAGTGACCATCTCCAACAAGTGAGTATCTGACATTCCCATCATCAAGTCCCCACCATTAACGCCATGGGGTCACCACTGACCAGAAACTCAACTGGATCAGTCACATCAACACCCTATCTACAGGAGCAGCTCAGAGACTGGGGATCCTGTGGGAGTAACTCACCTCCTCTCCCCAACACCTCTCGCCATCAACACCTCTCCCCCATCAGCACCTCTCCCCCATCAGCATCTCTCTCGCCATCAACACCTCTCCCCCATCAGCACCTCTCTCCCATCAGCTCAGAGACTGGGGATCCTGTGGGAGTAACTCACCTCCTCTCCCCAACACCTCTCGCCATCAACACCTCTTCCCCATCAACACCTCTCCCCCATCAGCACCTCTCTCCCATCAACACCTCTCCCCCATCAGTACCTCTCTCCCATCAGCTCAGAGACCAGGGATCCTGTGGGATTGACTCACCTCCTCACACCCCAATGCCTTTCCCACATTCATGAGTGGGGAGTGTGATGGAACACTGTCCTCTTGCCGGAGTGAGGGCAGCTCCAACAACTGTAAAGAAGGTCATTACACTCCAGGACAAAGCAAACGCTCAATCGGCTCCCTAAACACTTCTTCCACCACCTTAAGCACTCCTTCCCTCAGCTTCCATTAACACCCCCATTTGTCCCCTCTCCCTCCAAACACTCCCTTCAACACCACATGCGGGTTCCCCTCCAAGCCCTTCGCATTCCATACGGGGAAATATATCAATGGTCCTTCCCTGTCACTGGGTCTACATCCTAGAATTTCCCCCCCACCCCAACAGCCCTCTTCACCAGAAGATGTCAGCAGGTCAAAAAGGTAGCTCACGTCCCGCTGTCTCCAGGGTAACGAGGGATGGCAATAAATGCTGGTCATCTCGATCTCAGTTTCAAGATAAAACAATCCTCATTTGTTAACTTTGGATGTACTGGTATGTTAAATACGCAGCACATCCATCAGTTTGTCCTTTTATTCTCTTTTATTTTCCAGAGGGATATGATCATCTCCATCGGCAATGGTCAAATTGGACTTAGGAACCTTGGAAATACGGTGAGACTGAAGGGAGCAGGAGTGACCTTGTGTGAATGGGAGGACATGTTACCAGGGGAATAAGAGGGAGCATGTAAATGAGAAGATGACAGGGGAGAGTGTAAAGTGGAAGACATCGAGGGAAGCATATAACTGGGAGATCGGGGCGGGGGGAGCATGTAAATGAGAGGACAATAAAGAGAGAGGAAATAGGAGGGTCTGTGACTACACAGTAGTGCAAGGCACTGGGCACGAACAGTGGTCCTCTTCACTAGAGTCAGGTTACACGGGTCATTTTCGGCTTGCAGGAGGGTCGGTACCCAATGGGGCCACGGGGGTCAGTGCAGGGCCTCAACTATTGAAGCTCTGGGAGGCAGCAGCTGAGTGCAACTGAGCCAGACCTGCTGAGGAGACAAGGATCAGTGTGTTCTCCAGTATTGGGGGCACTGAGAGTCCACAGAGGGATATAGATAGGTTAAACAGGTGTGTAAAAGCTGGCAGATGGAGTGTATTTGAGGTCATCCACTGTAATATGAGGACAGAAGAACAATCAGAATGGGGTGAAAGTAGAGACTGCACTGCAGAAGGATTGGGAAGTCCAGTGCATGAAGCACATAGAGTTGGCCTAGATGTTCAGCAAGTGATCAGGAAGGCAAAGGCAAAGTTGCAAAGGGTGTGGAATATAAAAGCGGGAGTCCTGATGCAATTTCACAGCAAACAGCTTTGGTCTGGTCCTGAAGGAGCAGTGGACTTGTGTTGGAGCTGTGCAGAGAAGGTTCCCTGGGCTGAACCCCACGGTGGACGGGGCGATGTGTGAACCAGAGCTAAAGAAAATGGACACATGGAAATGAGGGGTGAAGTTGTGAAGCAGATAGGCTTCCAGGGAAATTGATGGGGTGGCTGCTGAGAGGGTATTCAGGGGAATCTAGGGCATATGTTGAGATAAGGGATCATCCACTTCAGGAGGAAGTGAAGAGAAATTTCTTTGAGGGGATGGCAGCTCTGGAACTCTCCCACCTGTGGAAGTGGAGTCATTGATTGTACTCAAGACAGAGATGGTAGATGGTGGTGGGGAAGGACGACATTGTCCAAGATTGGATCAGCTAGAGGTACTGAATGGCCTTACTGCCATTACAGTGTTTTTGTTGATTGGGCCTTTAGGGAATGCTAGGGATGAGTCGAGTCTGTGGGGAGAGCTAATGTTCCAGGTCACAGTAGGTCTGAAATCAAAGCCATCTGAAGATACAGAGATGTGCAGGGGTGGGAAGAGGCGGAACTGGGGATCTGGATGTCATCAAGGCTGATGGTCCTGGCTGGGAGGGAACGGAAGAAGGATGGCTAATCCCAGCTGATATGTGTGGATAACAGGTAAATAGAGAGGAGTGAATGAGGAGGTGGGAGAGGGGAAGGAAAGATTATGTGAACTATGAGTTGCAGAGCATGATACTCACCAAAAATGTGAAGTTGTGGAGACTTAGGAATGCTTGCCACATCAGGCAGCGTGTACAGAGAGAGAAAAACTGGATTACATTGCAGGTGGATCAGGTCTAGCCAATTCTGAGACAAACTGGAATGCCTGGTTATCTGAAATAGTTGAAGTCAATGTATATCTAGTTAGATGAGGTGATCTTCCTCAAGCTCATGGTGAATCTCACTGGAACACTGCAGGAAAGTCAGCAGGTTAGAGCAGGCGATGGGGTGGAGCATTAGTAAAATCAGGGCATGCTGGAGACTAGTCAGCGTCTGTGTAGAGAGAAGAAGGATAACTACATTGAAAGGGGTTTGAGTCAGTTGAGAAAGAGTTGGGAGCACTGACATCACATACTGCAGCGATTCAAGAGCACACACCCTGACAGAGGAAGTGACCAAGGCGGATACATTTGATGAGATGCCTCAGAGGAGAGGGGCTTGTAGGGTTATGGGATGAACACAAGCAACTGAGACGAGCAGGGAGGATGTGTGGTTGGCATGTACAGGTTGGATCTAAGGGACCTTTTCACTCTGTGGCTCGCTCCCGGCAGGCAGCTGGGGAAGTGGCAGCCTCGTCAGTGATAGCTGAGACTGTGAAGGTTATCCTAGCCATGGATGATGATATATTCAACTGGTGTAACCAACTGGATACACAACTTGCTTGGTGGTTGGATATAGAGGGAGGGTTGCTATTCAGATTGGAGGCCTGTAACCAGTGGGATGTCACAGGAATCAGAGCTGTTGTTTTCTCTTTAATTACAAATTATGAGTTAATGTGCTTAGCAATGTTAATAAATTTGTGCATGACACCAGTGAAGAAGATTTTTTTTATTACAAAGGAATATGGCAAATGAATGTGTGAGGAATAAGCGCAGGGACAAAATTTAGATTTATGGATCGTTGGGATCTCTTCTGAGGAAAGTATGACCTGTACAATGGGGACAGGTTACCTACCTTACAGGCAGGTTTGCTAGGGCTGATGGGAAAAGTTTAACCTAGTTTGGCAGGGGAATGGGAGCCAGTAATAGATCAGAGGATGGAGCAGTTGGTGTAAAGGTAGATGCAATCTGTAGAGAGACTGTGAAGATAAATAGACTTTGGATAGAACAGGAATGCAGTCAGTCAGAAAGGTTAAAACGTGTTTAATGCGAGAACAATTTAAAGCACAGTCAGTACAGGGTACTATGATGTTGTGGTCATTACATAGACTTGGCTGTCACAAGGGCAGGAATGGCTACTGGATGTTCTGGTGTTCAGATATTTCAGAAGAG
Organism: Mobula hypostoma; assembly: GCF_963921235.1. NCBI lineage: Eukaryota > Metazoa > Chordata > Chondrichthyes > Myliobatiformes > Myliobatidae > Mobula > Mobula hypostoma. The sequence goes on along the minus strand of NW_026948145.1, from coordinate 352,073 downwards.
ACAGGGAGGGAAGTAAACAAGGTGGAGGAATGGTATTGCTAACGGATTGTATCACGGCTGTAGAAAGGAAGGACATTGTGGAGAGATTGCCTACTCAGTCAGTGTGCATGGAAGTCAGAGAAATAGGAAGGAAATATTCCCTCTATTGGGAGTATTCTATAGATCCTCTAACCCCACCACCCCAATAGCAGCAGAGACACCGAGGAACAGATGGGGTAAGGACATTTTGGAGAGGTGCAAAAATAACTGGGTTGTTGTCATGGGTGATTTCAACTTCCTAATATTGGTTAGCAGCTCCTTAGTGCAAGATGTTTATGAGGGGCAGAATTTGATAGGCGTCTGGGAAGGATTCCTAACCTAATATATGGACAGGCAGACTAGAGCAGAGGCCACATGAAATCTAGTACTAGGCCATGGACCTGGTCAGGTGACAGATTTCTTGGGCAAGAATTTTGGACCACAACCTTTTGCATAATTATGGACAAAGATCAGAGAAAACCATATGGGAAAGTATTTAATTGGGAATTAGCCATAATCCTGGCTCTGAGGCATAGCAGGGAAGGGTAATATCAGGTAGAGTGATATTGTTAAGAGACTTGATAGCGGCCATACAGGAGCTTCTGTAGTCATGAAAGAGACACCAAGGTGGTGCGTTACCTCTTAGGTACTAGGGTCAAGGATGCCTCAGAGTGGCTGCAGAATATTCTCAATGGGGAGGGTGAGCAGCCAGAGGTCATGGTACACATTGGCACCAAGGGCATAGGTATAAACGGGGAAGAGGTTCTGCGAAGTGAGTACAGGGAGCTGAAAGACATAGATTCAGAAAATGTAGAATCCTTGTGGGTAGAGTTAAGAAACTGCAAGTGTAAAAAGATCCTGTTGAGAGAAATATACAGGCCTCCAAACAGTAGCCAGGATGTGGGATACAAATTACAACAGGAGGTTGAAAAGGCATTTAAAAAGGGCATTGTTACGATAGACATGGAGAATTTCAATGTGCAGATAGATTTGGAAAATCAAGTTGGTGCTGGATCCCAAGACTTGGAATTTGGAGAATGCCAATGAGATAGCTTTTTAGAGCAATTTCTGGTTGAGCCCAGCAGAGGAAAGGCAATTCTGGATTGGGTGTTATGTAATGCAACAGATTTGATGTATCAGTATTTCAGTGGAGTAAAGGGAATTACAGTGGCAAGAGAGAGGGATTGGTCAAAGTTGTTTGGAAGGGAACACTAGTAGGGATGATGGCAGAGCAGCAATGACTGGAGTTTCTGGGGGCAATTTGGAAGGCACAGGATACACACTGTACATCTCAAAGAAGAAGCATTCTCAGCAGAGGATGAGGCAACTGTGATTGACAAGGGAAGTCAAAGACAGCATAAAAGGAGAAGAGAGGGGATACAACACAACAAAGATTATTGGTTATGTTTGAGGATTGGGATGCTTTTAAAAACCAGAAGAAAACAACTAAAAAACTAATAAGGAATTGATGGAAGAGGTAGCTGAAGAGATTGTGGAGGCATTAGTGTTGATCTTTCAAGAATCACTGGATTCTGGAATGGTTCTGGAGGACAGAAAAATTACGTGTCACTCTACTCTTTAAGAAGGGAGGGAGGCAGAAGAAAGGAACTTATAGGCCAGTTAGCCTGACTTCAGTGGTTGGGAAGATGTTGGAGTCCATTATTAAGGGTGAGGCTTTGGGGTACTTGGAGACACATGATAAAATAGGCTGAAGTCAGTATGGTTTCCTTCAGAGGAAATTTTGCATGGCAAACCTGCTGGAATTCTTTGAGGAAATAACAGACAAAGGAGAGTCGGTGGATGTTGTTTACCTAGATTTTCAGAGGGCCTTTGTCAAGGTGCCACACATGAGGCTGCTAAACAAGGTAAGAGCCAGGAAACATGGATAGAGAACTGGCTGTGTGGCAGGAGGCAAAGAGTGGGAATAAAGGGGCCTTTTCTGGTTGACTGTTGGAGTGGTGTTCCACCGGTCGATGTTGGGACCTTTTCTTTTCATGTTATATGTCAATGATTTGGATGATTTTGTGGCCTTGGTGAGTATGATTAAGAAAATTTGAAGGCATTGTACACATACACAAAGAACAGGAGGATGATTAGAAATGAGGGTAGGACTGATCAGAACTATAAGAAGAAACATGCCCAAGGTAGAGGAGGTCCTTATTGAATACTTTGTTTCATTATTCACCAGTGAGGGGACAAATGTGAGGTCAGTGTAGAATAGGCTAATGTGCTGGAAGATGTTGAGGTTAAGAAAGAGGATGTATTGGATCTTTTGAAAATATTAGCACAGATAAGTCCCTGGAGGCGGGCAAACTATACCTCAGGTTTATACAGGAAAGTGAGGATACATATTGCCGCACCATTGACAGAGATTTTTGCATCCTCACTGGTCACAGAAGTAGTACCAGACTGGAGGATGACAAAAGTTATGCATTTGTTTAAGAAAGTAATAGGGACAATCCTGAAATTATAGACCACTGAATCTTACATCAGTGGTGGGCAAACTATTGGGGAGGATTCTTAGGGGCAGGATTTACAAGCATTTGGAGAAGCATGGTCTGATTACGGATAGTCAGCATGGCTTTGTGAGGGGCAGGTTGTGTCTCAGAGCCTGAAGTGACAAAACAAGTTTTATTTTATTTACAGTATGGTACAGTATGGAACAGGCCCAGCAGCCACCTATTTAACCCTAGCCTATTCACAGGTCAATTTACAATAACCAATTAACCTACTAACCTACATAGTCTTTGGACTATGGGAGGAAACAGGAGCACCCAAAGGAAACTCTGAGCTGTACTACCATCGTGCTAACTGCTGGAACCCAAAAGTTCGGGAATCAGACCCTGATTTCCTGCGTGAAAGTGGAGATACCTTCCACTATACTAATGTAGAGTAGTGATGTAGTGTATAAGGATTGTAGTAATGCATTCTGCAAGGGTCATTCAGAATATGATAGTCTCATTCAGAAAGCTAGAAGACATCGGATCCAAGGAAACGGCAGCATGGATTTGGAATTAGCTTGCCCACGGAAGGTGGAGGTTGATTGTAGGTGGAGTGTATTCTGCTCTTCATGATTTGGATGAGCAAGTGGAAGGATGAGTTAGTTATGCAGATGGCAGGAGGGTTGTGGATAGCATAGAAGCTTGTCATATAGTTACAACAGGCATTGACAGGATGCAGATGTAGATGGCAAGATGGCATTGAGCCTGGGGTTTACCTCCAGAACAAGCTTTCTCTTTATTGCAAGCTGACATGAACAGGAATGTCACTTGTCCCAGAGCAATTGTTCCCCAATCCATTATTTAGTATTCGTTATTTTTATGCTACTGTACTTCATATCTACAAACACTTTACTCCCCACTACCTCTACCCGATATAGAGTGAGGAAGCCTTTTGAAATGCCAAGCTAAAGCAGCTACATTTTAAGATAGATAGTAGGTAGATACTTTATTAATCCTAAAGGAAATTAGAGTCATAGTCGCATTACAAGTGTGCAGATATACAAATATATAAATATTAGAAGTAAGAAAGAATGAAAAGTAAGTTACCTGAAGCAGTCTAACAGGAGGGGGGTATCACTTCCTCTGCTATAGGTGGAGTCATTACAGAGAATAGCCGAGGGTAAGAATAATCTCGTATAGCGCTCTTTGGAGCAGTGTATTTGTCTTAGCCTATTGCTGAAAGTGCTCTTCTGTTCAGCCAAGGTGGCATGCAGAGGGTGAGAAACATTGTCCAGAATTGCCAGGGTTTTCTGTAGGGTTCTTTGTTCTACCACAGCCTCCATGGTGTCCAAATTGACTCCTGTGACACAGCCAGCCTTTCTAATCACTTTATTGAGCCTACTGGCATCACCCATTTTGATGCAATTGCCCCAGCATACCACAGCGTAGAAGATTGTACTGATGACAGCAGACTAGTAGAACATGTATACTCCAAAGGACCTCATTCTCCTCAGGAAGTAGAGGTAACGCTGGCCTTTCTTATACACAGCCTCTGCTCCACTCAAGTCTGTCATCCATGTGCACCCCCAGGTACTTGTAGGTCCTCACCATCAGTAGCAACAGGGAGCAGTGCAGCTTGGTCTCCCTGAAGACCATCACCATCTACTTGTCTTACTGATGTTCAGCTGCAGTTGATTCAGCTTGCACCATTTGACAAAGTCCTCCACCAGGGCCCTGTGTTCATTCTCCCATTCTCGTTATACACCCAACTATTGCTGAGTCATCAGAGAATTTCTGCAGATGATATGACTCAGTGTTGTATCTAAAGTCTGAGGTACGAAGGGTAAACAGAAAGGGAGCCAATACAGTCCCCTCTTATAGCCATGTCTGACAAACTGTGATGAGCTGTGTGCAGTTCCACTTTCACCTTATACACACAGTAGCCACCTTTTGAGGTACGTCGGTACACCTTGATAATACAAATATGTTATTCACATCAAACATCAGGATGGGTAAGAAATGTGATCTAAGTGACTGCCTGTGGGATGATTGTTGATGCTAGATGGGGTGGTTTGAGTATCTTAGAAACTGCTGCTCTTCTACAATTTTCATGCACAGCAGTCTCTAGAGTTTACAGAGTCTGGTGTGAGAAACAGTAACCAGTGAATGGCAATTCTGTGGGCAAAAGCGCCCTGTTAATGAGAGAGGTCAGAGGAGAATGGCTGGACTGGTTGAAGCTGGCAGGAAAGTGACAGTAAGCTCAAATAACCACATGTAACAAGAGTGTGCAGAAAAACATTCAGAATGCACAACACGTCAAACCTTTAGTGGATGGGCTACAGCAACAGGAGAGCATAAACACAGCCGTTGCTCGGAAAGTAAACAGGTATGAGTTCACTGACGATAGTGACTTGGGCCTATGAGTCTGTTGCTGGCTTTCGTTGGCCCCCTATATCTCACAATTACATGTTCACCCACCCCCCCGCATCTCTCTACTGTGTAACAGAACCAAGAATTCATTATTCCCTGTATGAATTTACTACCACTCAGAGCCAGGCTGAAAAGTGACAGATGGAGTACGATGTGGGAAAGTGTGAAGTGATACACTTGGGAAGGTCAAGCTTGAAGGCAGAATACAAGGTTACTGTAGGACTCTTAGCAGTGTGGAGGGACAGGGGGATCTTGGATTCAGAGTCCACACATCCCTCAAAGTTGCTGAGCAAGTTGATAGGGTAGTTAAGATGTGTGTGTTGGCCTTCATTAATGGGGGGGAGGCAGGAATTGATTTCCAGAGCCACAAGGTAACGTTGCAGCTCTATAAATGGTTAGACCACACGGAGTATTGTGTTCAATTCTGATCGCCTCATCATAGGAAGGATGTGGAAGCTTTAGAGAGGGTGCAGAGGAGATTTACTAGAATGCTCTCTGGCTTCGAGAACAGGACTTGGGAGGAAAGGTTGAGCAAGCTCGGGCTTTTCTCTTTGGATTGAAGGAGGATGAGAGGCAACTTGGTAGATGTGTACAAGATGATAAGAGGCATAGATAGGAGTGGACAGCCACAGCCATTTACCTTAGATGTCAATGGCTAATACAAGTGGACATACTTTTAATGTGATTGGAGGAAAGTATAGGGGGAATGTCAGAGTGGTAAGTGTGTGGAATGCACTGCAAGGTGTAATAGCAAAGGCAGATATATTGGAGACATTTAAGGGCCTCCTGGATAGGCACATGAATGAAAGAAGAGTGGGATGGAGGGTTGATGGATCTCGGAGTAGGTGAAAAGGTCCTCCAACATTGTGGGCCGAAGGGCCTGTACTGTTCTATGTTTTAGATCTACTGGGAAAGTAGGCCAAAGCAGATGGAAGTTAACTCTAACTAGTGTGAGGTATTGCACTTTGGTGAATTAAACTAGGACAGAGCTTAGACAGTAAACGGTAGTGCTCGGTAGAACAGAGGACCTAGGGATGAAAGTGGCAGGGTGGTAAAGAAGGCTCTTGGCACTCTTGCCTTCTTCAATCAGGGCATTGAGTATGGGAGTTGGGATGTCATGTTACAGCTGTAAAGTTAATTGATGAAATCCCACTTGGATTGTCCACTTGTATGCAATTGTAGTCACCCATTATAGGAATGGTATCACTGAGCTGGAAAGGGTGCAGACAAGATTCGCGAAGATGGTACCAGAACTAGAGAGTCTGAGTTACAGTATATGGAGAGACTGAATAGACTGGCATTTCTTTTTTCTCTGGAGTGTGGGAGGCTGAGGAGTGACCTTAAGGGGTATAAAATCATGAGCATAGATATTAGTCTGTTTCCTAGGGTTTGGCAGTCTAAATCTAAACGGCAAAGGTAAAGGGCAAAGACTGAAGATGGACTTGGGACAACTTCTAAGAGGGTCTATGGAATTAGCTGACAAAAGATGCAGCTTCAAAGGTGGATTAAAATTACAATGTTCAAAAGATAATTGAACAGGTACATGAATAGGAAAGGTTTAGAGGGATATGGGGCAGATGCAAGCAAAAACATCCAGTTGTGATAGGGAACTTGATTGGTATGCAGAGAGTTGGGCTGAAGGGCCGTAAGCATGCTGTAAAACCAATGAGTCTGTTCAGCTCACTGAACTGACACAGAGCGTTTGGTTCCACAGTGTTTCATGAATGCTATTCTCCAGTGTCTGAGCAACACCAGGGAACTGCGGGAGTACTGCATCCAGAAGGAGTATCGGCTGGATGTAAATGGATTGGGAAAGAAACATTGTGAACTGATGGATGGTAAGAAGAATGTGAATGGGGTGATGTAATGTACAGGGAAATCAGACAAAATATATATACAGGGATACAGACGTGTTGTATATACAGGGAGATACAGACATTGTATATAAACAGTGAAATACAGATACAGTGTGTATACAGGGAGATACAGAGAGATACAGACACGGTGTATATACAGGGAGATACAGACACGATGTGTATAGAGCGAGGTACAGACACGGTGTATATACAGGGAGATACAGACACGGTGTGTATAGAGCGAGGTACAGACACGGTGTGTATACAGGGAGATACGGACACGGTGTATACACAGGGAGATACAGACACGGTGTATACACAGGGAGATACAGACACGGTGTATATACAGGGAGATACGAACATGGTGTATATACGGGGAGATACAGACATGGTGTATATACAGGGAGATACAGACACGGTATATATACAGGGAGATACAGACACTATATACAGGGAGATACAGACACGGTGTATATACAGGGAGATACAGACACTATATACAGGGAGATACAGACACGGTGTATATACAGGGAGATACAGACACTATATACAGGGAGATACAGACACGGTGTATATACAGGGAGATACGAACATGGTGTATATACGGGGAGATACAGACATGGTGTATATACAGGGAGATATAGACACGGTGTGTATACAGGGAGGTACAGACATGGTGAGTACACAAGGAGATACGAACACGGTGTATATACAGGGAGATACAGACACTATATACAGGGAGATACAGACACGGTATATATACAGGGAGATACAGACACTATATACAGGGAGATACAGACACGGTATATATACAGGGAGATACAGACACTATATACAGGGAGATGCGGACACAGTGTATATACAGTGAGATACATGGTGTCTGCATGGAAGTACAGACGCGGTGCATATACAGGGAGATACACTATATACAGGGAGATACAGACGCGGTGTATGTACAGGGAGATACAGACATGGTGTATATTCAGGGAGATACAGACACGGTGTATATACAGTGAGATACAGACACGGTGTATATACAGGGAGATACAGACACTGTATATTGCAGGGAACATCAATCTATGTGTATATTACAGGCTATTTCAGCCCTTGTGTACAATATAGGGAGCATTGGTCCCTGTGGATATTACAGGGAACATAGGTCCCCATGTACATTAAAGGGTATATGAGATCCCATATTCAATATAGGGAGCACTGGTCTCCGTATATATTGCAAGGAACAGTAGCAGTTCTTTTATTTTGGAGAAAAATATTTCCTCTGTATGTTGTTGGTTGTATATTTCTTACTTAGGCTAATGTATTTTTTCCACTTTGCTCGTGTGAAATTGTTTTGTTTTTCCATTTTGTCATCTCTTTATATTTTCCCCTCTTTCTCTCTTCCCCCACCCTCCCTCACTCTCCCTCTACCACCACTACCTCTCCTTCCCTTTCCCACTGCTTTGTTTCCTTTTTCTTTTTCTCCCTGTTTGAATCTCCCTCTATCTCTCCCTCCCTGTCTCGCTTGTCTTCTGCCCCTCCCCTCTCTCCATTATCTCTTCTCTTGCCCCTTATAGCCTTTGCCGATCTGATTGCTGCTCTTTGGGACCCCATAAGCTCAGGTTCTGTCAGTCCATTGCGCTTCCTCCAGACATTCCAGAGATTCGTTCCACACTTCATTGGATACAGGTGAGCTGTGGAGGCTCCCAACCCTGTCAATCACTCCATCTTCCTGCGGAACCTGTCTCTTCTTGTGTACCTCCCCTGTCTCCTGGGACATTGATGTAGCAGAATTTATCGTTCATCCTTGGCTGCCCGTGATAAGGTTGGGGTGCGTTGTCTTCTTATACCACTGCAGTCCTCTGTTACAAAGGGGGTTCTCGTAATTAGACAGTGATGATGAAGGAACACACTCAACCTCTCCTGGTAAGACCTTACTGGCCTGGATGGATCCAGTCACCCCTAGTGCATGTGGTGTGGACCTCCTTAGACAGAGGGGGAACATTGTGTCTGTGCTCCAGGTGAGGTCCCACAAACACTCTTTCCATTGCTACTGACCCTTCCCCCCTGTTACACCCTCCCTTCCATAGTTATCACCAACCAACAGTGAGATGTGGGAATAATTTGCCGTTTCCGTGTGCTGATCTCCTGTATTCAGTATATGCGGACACCACATTCCTCTACAACCAGCCTCTGTCCACAGTGCTCTGCTTTTCAAGACTGAAGAGTATTGTGTGAACACAGCAGTTCAATTACTGGTCTAGTGACAGAAGCTAAGTTAACAATCCAATGTCCCAGGTCTAATTAGGGATTGATTGTAAATTGGCTGGGAATCCAAATTCAGTTAAAAATTCAATCGTGATCAAGAAAATCCGGCTGGATAGTGATAATGTAAGGAGACTTAGAGATTTAGGGTAGGTTTATGTAAGAATATGTGTGTTTTGGTCTGTGCAAACTGTGACTGACATTGAACACAAAATCTCCCTCTGGTTGACCAATGTTCCATAAGGAAAAACATCTGCCTTGCTCATCTGGTCTGCTGCCAACGTGCCTCCAGAGCCCCAACGTGGTTAACCCTCCGGTGCCCTCTGAAACAACCGAGTTCCAAGAGATTATGATACGGGCATCAGCAGTGGCCCTCCTGGGGTCTGAACCTTCTCTTTCTCGGTGCTGACCTGATCCTGAATCAGGAATGAGTGAAAACCTCCTTCCCCATGAGGTACTCTCTCTGCCCCTTCACTGACAGCCCTACCCTCCTCGTAACTCATTCCAATCTTGGAACTGGAGAAGCTGTTGTTGGTCCCATCATCAAGGAAATTCATTGTAAGTAGTGCAGTTGCGAGCACTAATATCTGTGGCACATTGCTAGTTAGAGCCCTTGCGTCTGAAAAAGATCCTTTAATCCTCAACTACTCCCCATCTCTAACCTTAGCCTCTTAAGTTATTATCTATCATTTTCTCACTCGTCTCCCCTTACCCTCTCCAATTGGACCCTGGTGTCTGCAAAATGATGACCACAACTGTCCCCATTGTCTAATTGGTGTAGGACAGAGTTTGAGCATCTCCTATCCTGATTGTATACACTGATCTTTGGCCTTTCAACCCTGTATTGAGCTGCCAATCCTGACGAAGGGTCTCGGCCTGAAACGTCGACTACACCTCTTCCTAGAGATGCTGCCTGGCCTGCTGCGTTCACCAGCAACTTTTATGTGTGTTGCTTGAATTTCCAGCATCTGCAGAATTCCTGTTGTTTGAGCTGCCTTACTCCTTTCGGGATCCCTGGACAGAAACTCCTTCTGTGTCTCCACACCCCAAGTTATTGTGTATTGCTGATGCTGTTTCACCTGCCATCACCACACACTTCTCTGTGTTAACTTGCATTTGACCCTTTGTCAGTTGCCAGACGTTCTCCATCTCCATATTAACTACAGTTAGGGGCACAATCCTGGAATGGGAGCTTTGGGAAAGAAGTGGAAAGGGATTCTCCAGAATTCTGCTCCCCCTGAAGATGTCCAGTCCTTCAGTTTGGTCGTTGGGGAGGGAGGGGTGATCTGAGGGGTCAGGCAGAAGGGTGATCTTGAGGCACAGGACTGTCCACGAGCTGATTGAATGGGACTGTAGACTCAAAGGCGCTGAATGCCATTACTTTCCATCGCATCTGTTCTTGGGGACTTGTTACTCCTCAACATCTCAGGGTTTGTCACGAGCAATGAACACTCCCTGCAGTGTAGCTAGTGTGGTAAGGTAGCGAATGAGGTAGTCAGTATGGATACAGCACGATCCCACCACCCATCACCGTGACAGCATGTCAGATCTGGAGGGCCAGAGCAACCTTGACTGCTTCCCGTGTAACCGTTTCAAGAGGAAGTGAATGGTCTTGCTCCCTCGTAAAGCTAACTGACTCCCCGACCCTATCTTTTCCCAATCTGCTTCTCTTTACCCCTCCTGCCCTTTCTCATTCTCTCTGTCTCCCCCCACCCTCCACTCTACTCAACCTTCTCCCTCCACTCCATTCTGCCCCGCCCTCTCTCACAGCCAGCAGGATGCTCAGGAGTTCCTTCGCTTCCTCATGGACTGGCTCCACATGGAGATCAATCGGAAATCCCGCAAAGCTCCCAGCATCATGTCAGTGTCTGGGATACGGGGCTTCACTGGAAGTGTGGAGCGAATGCGGTGAGTGCTCTTGGCTGCCTCTGTCCCTCTCTCAGTGCCCATTGTCATCTCTGCTTTTCTCTCTGATTGTCATGTCTGTCCTCTCTTGTACCCATCCCCATCTCCTTCACTGCCTCTCTCCATCTCCCCCTTCAGACCTTCTGTCTTTCTATGTGTGTCTCTCCCCTCCCCTATCTCTTCTGCAGTCCCTCCCTCAGTCTGACTGTCTCTCTGCCTCTCGCACTACCATTCCCCCTCTCTTTCATTCCAATTCTTTGTATGCTTCTAAAGAGCTGAACTAGCAGTCTGAATTCACGTGGAGCCATTTTCATTTCTGCACTTGTCTACTGGAGGGCCGGACAACAGCACAAGTGCAGTACAGTTCCTAATGAGTCCCATTACAAACAAAAGAAAATCTGCAGATGATGGAAATCCAAGCAACACACACAAATGCTGCAGGAGCTCAGCAGACCAGGCAGCATCAATGGAAAAGAGTAAACAATCGACATTTCAGCCCAAGAACCTTCATCAGGACTCCTGATGAAGGTCTCAGCTCGAAACATCAACTGTTTACTCTTTTCTATCAACGCTGCCTGCCCTGCTGAATTCCAAGAGCATTTTGTGTATGTTCCTACCGAGTCCCGAAAACTGCAGTGCCCTAGAACTAAACCTACTGATCCCAAGGCTGCAGTGCCCTAAGACAACACCTTCCCCTGCCGATCCCAAGGCTGCAGTGCGCTGAAACAACACCTTCTCCTACTTAGTCCCAAAGGCTGCAGTGCCTTGGAACGACACCTTCCCCCATCGATCCCAAGGCTACAGTGACCTGAAACAACACCTTCACATCTCAGTTCAGCTGGAGACAAAATCTTAGTTGAAAATATAATGTTGACCACACGTGTCCCTATTTGCAGTCCTCACTCACGGGAACAATACAGTTCGGTATGTGCTTGACGATCACTGGTAGATGCTAATATACCATCTCAGGCCTCAGTCCCTGGCGAGCAAGAGTGGTTCTGTGGTCCTATAGTGAGTTCAGTGTGGGACCCACAGTCTCTTCCACAGACAGGTCAGGAGGTATGTGATGAGACAAGTGAGTGGGGAGTTTGTGAGCTGGTAGCTCCACCCCATTGCTCACACAGGACCACTGCATATTCACGATCCACAACTCCAGGTTTCCAATCCCATCCTGAATGCTCTCTCTATGCATTCAGTGTCATTGGCTGGAGATTCCCCAGACTCAGGGAGGATTTTGTGGTACTTCACAGAGCACTTCTTCACGTTGTTCCTTCTATCTGCCCAATGATCTCTCCTCACGGGGTGAGCGGGCTAACTTCACACAGACAGGACCTGAAGTCAGGATTGAACCTGAACTCAGAGCTAGCAGCTCTAGTAACTGGACAAGTATTGGAGACATGGTGTTGATGTAACTGGTCCAGGTGAGTTTCTGGTCAGTGGTCATCCCATGGTATTGATGGACAGGTCAGGGCAATGGGAATGTCAGGGGAAGGAGATCGGGCTCTCTTATTGGAGATGGTCACTGCCTGGTACTTGTGTGTGTGAATTTTACCTGTCACTTCTCAGCCCGTGTCTGAAAGTTGTCTGGGTCTTGCTGCACACAGGCATGGGCTGCTTCACCTGCTGAGGTGGGAATGGGACTGAGTATTGAGTGCTGATCCATCTCCCACACCAGGACACTGGGACAATTGAGGTCACCATGTACCAGGAGAGAGTGACAGCAAGTTTACGAAGATGTTACCATGACCGGAAAATCGACATCTCAGAATGGGAGGAAGGTCAGTCATGAAAGGAACTAGGTGTAGTTCTGGGTCAGTGCAGTGTCTGAAATAGGGGGACATGGAGATTGAAGATCAGGACAGAGGAGCCCACAACACACTCCCGTGAGTGCGATAGACAGTACCTTTATATGAACCAGAGGGACCACACCCACAGCTAGAGTCAGCAGTGCAAATTCAGGGTAGATATGGAGGATAAGGTGCAGAGCTTGTCCACTCGCACACAGTTACCCCCCAAGCACCACACCATCTGCTGTCCTTTTCTCTTCATTTTCACGTAACTGCTTGGGATTGAATACCACCCCCTGGCACAAGGTCTTGAGGGAACAGAGCAGCACTAATGGTGTAGTTAGCTTGGGCTCCTCATTGTTACCACTCCTCTACTGCCATGGATGGAGCCAGCAAGCTTTCCATGTAATGAAATTCCCCACATGCACTATCTAGAGGATGGGGATGGAGAAGACCCAGGTTGTCCTGGCGAATGCAGGTCCAAGTTCAGCTAATGCAAGCATCAGAGACGAGATGTGCCTGCTCCTAGACAGGGTTGCTCAAGAGCTTTAAGAAAATTATCCCACAGTCCAGTCAGGATCACACACACTCGCAGTGTACCTGAACATCCAGTAAAACGGCACCCTCAGTTCCACAGGCAATTCATGATGCTGCAGGCAGGAAGCCACTTCTACCACTGCTCAACCATTGGAGAGTGTTGATAACAAGAGGGCTGTAACTGGTTATCAGTAGCATGCTGGCATGGTCCCTTTCTTTCTCTGTCTCACAATCTTGCTCCCTCTCTGTATCTTCCTCGCTCTCATTCTTGCTTTCATTCTTTCTTTTACTATTTTATCTCCTGCACTTTTTCATCTTCACTGAATCGTCTCTCTTTCTTGCATGCCCACCCACTCTCCCTCAACACCTTTCTTTCACCCTCTCCCTCATCCGCTGTCCCCCTTCCCATCTGTCACTCTCTCCCCGATAGTCTCTCACTCTATGCTGCCTCTCAATATGATTCTTTCTCTCTGGAGGTCACATCCCTTTTCTTTCCTTTGCCCTCATGTTCCCGATTCCCAGGACCCCTTACTGTTTCTAATTCTCCCACACTTTTTAACTCCCTCTACCGCTCTCTTCTTCTGCCTCACCCTCTCCCACTCTGACCAACATTAATTTCTTCCTCAGTGACGATGAGAAATCAATCCACATGTGGAAGCGATACCTGGAGCGAGATGACAGCAAAATCGTAGGTAAGGAAATAGTGACTCATTGTACACTCTCACTACACTGTCCCTTCACACTCTTACCTCACACTCCCACTACACTGTCCAATCACACTCTCACTACACTGTCCCTTCGCACTCTCACCTCACACTCCCACTACACTGTCCAATCACACTCTCACTACACCATCCTGTCACACTCCCACTACACTGTCCAATCACACTCTCACTACACCATCCTGTCACACTCCCACTGCACTGTCCAATCACACTCTCACTACACTGTCCCTTCGCACTCTCACCTCACACTCCCACTACACTGTCCAATCACACTCTCACTACACCATCCTGTCACACTCCCACTACACTGTCCAATCACACTCTCACTACACCATCCTGTCACACTCCCACTACACTGTCCAATCACACTCTCACTACACTGTCCCTTCGCACTCTCACCTCACACTCCCACTACACTGTCCAATCACACTCTCACTACACCATCCTGTCACACTCTCACCTCACACTCCCACTACACTGTCCAATCACACTCTCACTACACTGTCCCTTCGCACTCTCACCTCACACTCCCACTACACTGTCCAATCACACTCTCACTACACTGTCCCTTCGCACTCTCACCTCACACTCCCACTACACTGTCCAATCACACTCTCACTACACCATCCTGTCACACTCTCACCTCACACTCCCACTACACTGTCCAATCACACTCTCACTACACTGTCCCTTCGCACTCTCACCTCACACTCCCACTACACTGTCCAATCACACTCTCACTACACTGTCCCTTCGCACTCTCACCTCACACTCCCACTACACTGTCCAATCACACTCTCACTACACCATCCTGTCACACACTCACCTCACACTCCCACTACACTGTCCAATCACACTCTCACTACACTGTCCCTTCGCACTCTCATCTCACACTCCCACTACACTGTCCAATCACACTCTCACTACACTGTCCCTTCGCACTCTCACCTCACACTCCCACTACACCGTCCCATCGCACTCTCACTACACCATCCTGTCACACTCTCACCTCACACTCCCACTACACTGTCCAATCACACTCTCACTACACCATCCTATCACACTCACTACACCGTCCCATCACACATTTTCACTACACCATCCCTTCACACACTCCCACCGCACTATCCCATCACACACTCCCTCTACACTGTCCCATCACACATTTCCACTACACCGTCCCATCACACGCTCCCACTACACCGTCCCATCGCACTCTCACTACACCGTCCCATCACATGTTCCCACTACACCGTCCCATCACACATTTCCACTACACCATCCCTTCACACACTCCCACTGCGCTGTCCCATCACACACTCTCTCTACACTGTCCCATCACACACTCCCTCTACACTGTCCCATCACACACTCCCTCTACACTGTCCCATCACACACTCCCTCTACACTGTCCATCACACACTCCCTCTACACTGTCCCATCACATGTTCCCATTACACCGTCCCATCATACATTTCCACTACACCATCCCTTCACACACTCCCACTGCGCTGTCCCATCACACACTCCCTCTACACTGTCCCATCACACACTCCCAGGGCATGGTCAGACACAGAGTGAAGCTCCCTCTACACTGTCCCATCATACACTCCAAGGGCAGGGGTCAGATACAGAGTGAAGCTCCCTCTACACTGTCCCGTCATACACTCCCAGGGCACGGGTCAGATACAGAGTGATGCTCCCTCTACACTATCCCGTCACACACTCCCAGGACACGGGTCAGACACAGAGTGAAGCTCCCTCTACACTGTCCCATCAGACACTCCCAGGGCACAGGTCAGACACAGAGTGAAACTCCCTCTACACTATCCCATCACACACTCCCAGGGCACGGGTCAGACACAGAGTGAAACTCCCTCTACACTGTCCCATCACACACTTCCAGGACACGGGTCAGACACAGAGTGAAACCTCCCTCTACACTGTCCCATCACACACTCCCAGGACACGGGTCAGACACAGAGTGAAACTCCCTTTACACTGTCCCATCACACACTCCCAGGACACGGGTCAGACACAGAGTGAAGCTCCTTGTACAATCTTTATTACACCTCCCCAGGGCATGGGTTAGACACAGTGCAAGACCTGGGAGCAGAATTAGGCCACTTGGTTCATTGTGTTTGCTATGATAGTCTATCATGGCTGATTTATTATCCCTCTTAACCCCATCCTCCTGCCTTCTCTCTGTAATCTTAGGTGCACTAAGAGTCAAGAACCTGTCAGCCTCTGCCTTAAATATACCCAATGAATTGGCCTGGACAGTCTTCTGTGGCAACGAATTCCACAGATTCACCACCCTCTGGCTAAAGAACTTCCTCCTCATCTCTGTTCTAAATGGACTTCCCACAATTCTGAGCCTGTGCCCTCTCCCCCAACCATAGGAAACATCCTCTCGACATCCACTTTATCCAGACCGTTCAGGATTCGATAGGTTGCAATGAGACCCCCTCCCAT
Source organism: Mobula hypostoma (assembly GCF_963921235.1). Classification (NCBI taxonomy): domain Eukaryota; kingdom Metazoa; phylum Chordata; class Chondrichthyes; order Myliobatiformes; family Myliobatidae; genus Mobula; species Mobula hypostoma. Next base: position 335,640 of record NW_026948145.1, on the reverse strand, counting down.
TCTTCTAACTGTAGTAGGCACAGGCCTCGAGCCACCAGTCGGCTCCTCACGTGTTCACCCCTTCACCCTGGGATCATCCTCGTGAACCTCCTCTGGACTCTTCCAAATGCCAGCGCTTCTTCTCTTAGATAAGGGGCTCAAAATTCCTCACAGTATTTCCAAGTGCAGTCTGACCTATGCCTTATAAAGCCTCCATGTTACCTCCTTGCTGTGGTATTTAAGCCCTCTAAAATAAATGCCAACATATAATTTACCTTCCTTATCACTGACTCAACCTGCAAGTTAACCTTTAGGAAATCCTGCACAAGGACTCCAAAGTCCATCTCTGATTTTTGAATTTTCTCCCTGTTTAGAAAATAGTCCATGTCTTTATTCCTTCTGCCAAAGTAGATGAACATTATATTCCATTTGTGTCTTCTTTGCCCATTCCCCCAATCTGTCCAAGTCCTTCTGCAGGCACCCTGCTTCCGTAACACTACCTGCCCCTCCACCTATCTTTCTATTGACTGCAAACTTGATCACAAAGCCATCAATTCCTTCATTCAATTCATTGACATACAACATGAAAAGAAGTGGTCCCAATACCAAACCATGTGGCATACCACTAATCGATGGCAGCCAACCAGTCAAGGCACCCTTTATTCCCACTCTTTGCCTCCTGCCAGCCAGCCAATTTTCTATCCATGCTAGTACATTTCCTGTAATACCATGGGCTCTTATCTTGTTAGCAGCCTTATGTGTGGCACCTTGTCAAAGGCCATCTGAAAATCCAAATAAACAACACCCACTGTCTCTTGTTTGTCTGTCCTGTTTGTTATTAAAACAGATTTGTCAAGCAAGATTTCTCCTTAAGGAAATCATGCTGACTTTGGCTTATTTTATCATGTACCTCCAAGTACCCCAAAGCTGCATCCTTAACCCTGACTCCAACACATTCCCAACCACTGAATTCAGGTGATTTTTTTTCTATTTCCCGGTGTAATTTGTCACCCACATCTTGGGTACCGTTCGGAGGCCAGTATATAACTCTCATCAGTGTCTTTTTACTCTTGCAGTTTCCAACTCCACCCACGATTCTAAGTCTTCCAATCCTGTGTTACCTCTTTTTCAGGTTTTGAGTTCATTTTTTACGAAGAGAACGCTCTCTGACTACCTGCCTGTCCTTTTGATAAAGTGTGTATCCTTGGATAGCTGAAGTCCTGAAAAGGGTCTCTGCCCGAAATGTCAACTATCTATTCATTTCTATGCTATTCTATGCTGCCTGACCTCCTGAGTTCCTCCAGTATTTTGTGTGTGTTGCTCAGATGTAAATTATCCTTTTTGTACTGGTCATAACTCCCCCAGAAGAGATCCCAGTGATCCAGAAATCTGAACCCCTGCCCTGCACCAATACTCAGCCACACATTCATCTGCAAAATCATCCTATTCTTACCGTCACTGGCGTGTGGCATAGGCAGCAGTCCGGAGATTACCCGAGAGGTCTGCACAACTCCCTATATTCTCTCTTCAGGACTTTCTTCCTTTTCCGATCTATCTCATTAGCACCATTACATATCATGACTTTTGGTTGTTCACCCTCTCCTTTAAGAATGCCATGGACCGGATCTGACACATCCCTGATCATCTGGGTGTCTCTTTCACATCAGAGAATCTGCTTTCTGCCCCTTGAATTAAAAGCTCCCCATCACTACTGCGCTGCTTTTCTCCCCATTTCCCTTCAGAGCCACAGAGGTTCTGAGAGTCAGTACCAGAATCCTGCGCCTCCTCATTCTCCTGTGTGAGCTGAAGGTCATTGAGCTGCAGCTCCAGTTCCTTAACACAGTCTCTAAAGAGCTGCAACTTGATGCACTTTGTGCAGATGTAGTTACCGGGGGAATTGGAGGTCACCCAAATCTCCCACCTCACACGAGGAACATACCACTACCTCTGGATCCATTTTCAGCACACTAGCTATGTACTAACAGACAAAAAAAACTTACTAAAACTTTATTTAATATTTAGAGTTTCCACCTGTGCTTGCCCAAGCCTGTTGAGCTAAAGTCGGACCACTCTAGCACTGGCACACTGCTAAACCACCCGCTCTGCTTGCACCTCTGTTCTTGTTAATGACCCCATGCTGATTTCAGCCTGCAGAAAGAACTCTTTAAACCTTGCACTGTGTCACCAATGACTGACTTCTTGCTAGGATTTCAGCCCGCAGAAAGCAAAATGTGAGATTCCTTTCACACAGTGTCAGAGCACGACAGTTCTGATGTGGGTACAGAGAGTAACAATGCCTCCACCTCTTCCCCAGATCTCTTTGTGGGACAGTTGAACAGCACCCTCAGGTGTACATCATGTGGCTATCAATCCAGCACCTTCGAGGTGTTTTGTGATCTCTCACTGCCCATTCCCAAGGTACGTCTCTCTCCCTGTTCTTCCATGTGGGGGGGGAGGGCTGGGTTCCAGGAAGGGTGGGGGTGAGTTCAGTGAAGGGATAGGAGAGAGGGTGATGGATGGAGTGAAGAGGGCTCCAAGGGAAGGGTGGTGGTTCGGGGAGAGTTGGTGGGGGTCTCTGGGGGCAGTGGGGAGCCTCAGGAAGGGAGTGTATCTCTAGGAGAAGGGAGGGCTGCTCCAGGGGAGGAAAGGAGGTGCCCAAGTAGGGAGAGGAGGGTTGCTCTGGTAGAGGGGGTCGAGCCCTGGATAGGGAAGGGTCTCCAGGGAGGGTGGAAGGTAGGTTCTACCGGAGAAAGAGTGAGGCAATTTAAAAGGCAATGTGGGTCCTTGTAGGGACTCCAGGGGAGGAGGGCTCCGGGAGAAGTGTAGGGACTCTAGTCTACCAGAACCTGGACAGGGAGAGCATTGCCAGTCACTCAATTCCGGCTCCCTCTTGGCCTCACAGAGGATGTCGATCTCAAGTCGGGTGCCACTGGACGAGTGCCTCAGCCTCTTCACCGCAGAAGAGGAGCTGGATACGGAGAATGCTCCGGTAAGCACACGGAGAGCACTGCCCGCCGTCCTGGGGTTCACGGAGAGCACTGCCCGCCGTCCTGGGCTTCACGGAGAGCACTGCCCACCGTCCTGGGGTTCACGGAGAGCACTGCCCGCTGTCCTGGGGTTCACGGAGAGCACTGCCCGCCGTCCTGGGCTTCACAGAGAGCACTGCCCGCCGTCCTGGGGTTCACGGAGAGCACTGCCCGCTGTCCTGGGGTTCACGGAGAGCACTGCCCGCTGTCCTGGGCTTCACATGAGTGCATCCCACTGTGGGCTTTCAGTGCCTCACTGTGGTCCCTCACTAACCAGAGCTGGCTGAGAGAGGGGCAGGATCAGGTGCTCACGTTCCAGGGGTTCAGTGTTGTAGAAGAGAAAGGCAGGACGTAAAAGAGGGAGAGGCATTACGAGTCAGAGACAATATTACAGCTGCACTCAGAGAGGTCGTTCAACTGAGTGTGTGTGGGTCAAACTTAAAAATAGGAAAGCTGCAATCACTGTGATTGGATTATACTACAGACCCCCCTCCCCACTCAGTAGCCACTGGGACATTAAGGAAAATATACAGTCCTGTCAAAAGTGTTAGGAGGGGTGTGGGACAGGTGGCAGAGAAGGAGTGCCTAGGACAGGTACAGAGACACCTAGCCCAGAGACTCCAAGCAAGGTCATTTTTGATTCCAAACAAATGGTTTATTGGTCATTATAGAATGTCTCTCTGGTGGTTCCCATTTCCACCTCTCTCCTAGCCCCCTTCCCAGTCTCAGTCCACAACAGAGACCCATATCAGAATCAGGTTTATCATCATTCACATATGTCATGAAACTTGCTTTCTTTTTGTGGCAGCAGTATAGTGCAGTACATAAAATTACTACAGTACCCTGCAAATGTCTTCAAAACCCTAGCTATATATATGTGCCTAAGAGTTTTGCACAGTACTGTATGCAGGCAGATTAATGAAAGGAGCAAAGACAACAGGGTTATTCCTGTGGATAACTTTAATTTCCTCAGCATAGACTGGAAACTGCATAGATGGGTTAAAATTTGTTAGGTGTATCCACAGGATGCTTCTTGAAGCAGTCTGTGGTCAGTGCAACTAGAAAGTAGGCTAGATCTTGGATTGGGGAATGAGCTTGGCTGGGTGACTAGTGAGGCATTTTGGGTGTAACTGAGGAGTAAGAAAGGTATGACATCCTGCTTCGGGTGTGATTCGAAGAAGGAGTCTGAGAGTCTGAGTGGGAGTGCCGAGAAAGAGATTTTTGAAATTTTCGTTATTTTTTTTCTCCAACGGCTTTCTGAGAGGCGGGACTGCGCAGGCGTGTGACGTCGGGCAGTGCAGCGCGGCAGATTTAAAAGGAACAAAGCCTCATAGAGCGGGCAGCCTACTTTGCGGGCGGCGGAGTGAGCCGGGAGCAGAGTGAAGACTTAAGGGCTTCGGCTCACCGGGCTTAGGCGGAAGCGGGCGAGGCGAGGAAGGTTTGACATTCATTTTCTGTTGCTATTTGAGGAGAGGGGCATTATGACTGTGAGGGCAGTTTGCTGTTCTCGGTGTCGGATGTGGGAGGCCCTGGAGTCTCCAAGCCTCCCGGACGTCTACATCTGCGCCAAGTGCATTGAGATGCAGCTCCTAAGGGACCGCGTTACAGAACTGGAGCTGCAGCTCGATGACCTTCGTCTGGTCAGGGAGAGCGAGGAGGTGATAGAGAGGAGTGGAAGGCAGGTGGTCACGCCGGGGCCACGGGAGGCAGACAAGTGGGTCACGGTTAGGAGGGGGAAGGGGAAAAGTCAGGTGATGGGGAGTACCCCGGTGGCTGTGCCCCTTAACAACAGGTACTCCTGTTTGAGTACTGTTGGGGGGGACAGCTTACCCGGGGGAAGCGACAGTGGCCGTGCCTCCGGCACAGAGTCTGGCCCTGTAGCTCAGAAGGGTAGGGCAAGGAAGAGGAGGGCAGTTGTGATAGGGGACTCGATAGTAAGGGGGTCAGATAGGCGATTCTGTGGACGCAGTCCAGAGACCCGGATGGTAGTTTGCCTCCCTGGTGCCAGGGTCCGGGATATTTCTGATCGTGTCCAAGATATCCTGAAGTGGGAGGGTGAGGAGCCAGAGGTCGTGGTACATATAGGTACCAATGACATAGGTAGGAAAAGGGATGAGGTCCTGAAAGGAGAATATAGGGAGCTAGGAAGGGAGTTGAGAAAAAGGACCGCAAAGGTAGTAATCTTGGGATTACTGCCTGTGCCACGCGACAGTGAGAGTAGGAATGTGATGAGGTGGAGGATAAATGCGTGGCTGAGGGATTGGAGCAGGGGGCAGGGATTCAAGTTTTTGGATCATTGGGACCTCTTTTGGCGCAGGTGTGACCTGTACAAAAAGGACGGGTTACACTTGAATCCTCGGGGGACCAATATCCTGGCAGGGAGATTAGCGGGGGCTACTGAGGTGACTTTAAACTAGAATGTTTGGGGGGTGGGAATCAAATTAAAGAAGCTAGGCATGAGGAGGTTAGTTCACAACAGAGGGCTGGGAACCAGTGCAGAGAGACAGAGGGGTGTAAAGTGAGCATAGAAGCAAAAAGTACAAAGGAGAAAAGTAAAAGTGGCAGGCCGACAAATCCAGGGCAAGCATTAAAAAGGGCCACTTTTCAACATAATTGTACAAGGGCTAAGAGAGTTGTAAAAGAGCCCCTGAAGGCTTTATGTGTCAATGCAAGGAGCATTCGTAATAAGGTGGATGAATTGAAAGTGCAGATTGTTATTAATGATTATGATATAGTTGGGATCACAGAGACATGGCTCCAGGGTGACCAGGGATGGGAGCTCAACGTTCAGGGATATTCAATATTCAGGAGGGATAGACATGAAGGAAGGGGAGGTGGGGTGGCGTTGCTGGTTAAAGAAGAGATTAACGCAATAGAAAGGAAGGACATAAGCCGGGAAGATGTGGAATCGATATGGGTAGAGCTGCGTAACACTAAGGGGCAGAAGACGCTGGTGGGAGTTGTGTACAGGCCACCTAACAGTAGTAGTGAGGTCGGAGATGGTATTAAACAGGAAATTAGAAATGTGTGCAATAAAGGAACAGCAGTTATAATGGGTGACTTCAATCTACATGTAGACTGGGTGAACCAAATTGGTAAAGGTGCTGAGGAAGAGGATTTCTTGGAATGTATGCGGGATGGTTTTTTGAACCAACATGTCGAGGAACCAACTAGAGAGCAGGCTATTCTGGACTGGGTTTTGAGCAATGAGGAAGGGTTAATTAGCGATCTTGTCGTGAGAGGCCCCTTGGGTAAGAGTGACCATAATATGGTGGAATTCTTCATTAATATGGAGAGTGACATAGTTAATTCAGAAACAAAGGTTCTGAACTTAAAGAAGGGGAACTTTGAAGGTATGAGACGTGAATTAGCTAAGATAGACTGGCAAATGACACTTAAAGGATTGACGGTGGATATGCAATGGCAAGCATTTATAGGTTGCATGGATGAACTACAACAATTGTTCATCCCAGTTTGGCAAAAGAATAAATCAAGGAAGGTAGTGCACCCGTGGCTGACAAGAGAAATTAGGGATAGTATCAATTCCAAAGAAGTAGCATACAAATTAGCCAGAGAAAGTGGCTCACCTGAGGACTGGGAGAAATTCAGAGTTCAGCAGAGGAGGACAAAGGGCTTAATTAGGAAGGGGAAAAAAGATTATGAGAGAAAACTGGCAGAGAACATAAAAACGGACTGTAAAAGCTTTTATAGGTATGTAAAAAGGAAAAGACTGGTAAAGACAAATGTAGGTCCCCTGCAGACAGAAACAGGTGAATTGATTATGGGGAGCAAGGACATGGTAGACCAATTGAATAATTACTTTGGTTCTGTCTTCACTAAGGAGGACATAAATAATCTTCCAGAAATAGTAAGGGACAGAGGGTCCAGTGAGATGGAGGAACTGAGTGAAATACATGTTAGTAGGGAAGTGGTGTTAGGTAAATTGAAGGGATTGAAGGCAGATAAATCCCCAGGGCCAGATGGTCTGCATCCTAGAGTGCTTAAGGAAGTAGCCCAAGAAATAGTGGATGCATTAGTGATAATTTTTCAAAACTCGTTAGATTCTGGACTAGTTCCTGAGGATTGGAGGGTGGCTAATGTAACCCCAATTTTTAAAAAAGGAGGGAGAGAGAAACCGGGGAATTATAGACCGGTTAGCCTAACGTCGGTGGTGGGGAAACTGCTGGAGTCAGTTATCAAGGATGTGATAACAGCACATTTGGAAAGCGGAGAAATGATCGGACAAAGTCAGCATGGATTTGTGAAAGGAAAATCATGTCTGACGAATCTCATAGAATTTTTTGAGGATGTAACTAGTAGAGTGGATAGGGGAGAACCAGTGGATGTGGTATATTTGGATTTTCAAAAGACTTTTGACAAGGTCCCACACAGGAGATTAGTGTGCAAACTTAAAGCACACGGTATTGGGGGTAAGGTATTGGTGTGGGTGGAGAATTGGTTAGCAGACAGGAAGCAAAGAGTGGGAATAAACGGGACCTTTTCAGAATGGCAGGCGGTGACTAGTGGGGTACCGCAAGGCTCAGTGCTGGGACCCCAGTTGTTTACAATATATATTAATGACTTGGATGAGGGAATTAAATGCAGCATCTCCAAGTTTGCGGATGACACGAAGCTGGGCGGCAGTGTTAGCAGTGAGGAGGATGCTAAGAGGATACAGGGTGACTTGGATAGGTTGGGTGAGTGGGCAAACTCATGGCAGATGCAATTTAATGTGGATAAATGTGAAGTTATCCACTTTGGTGGCAAAAATAGGAAAACAGATTATTATCTGAATGGTGGCCGATTAGGAAAAGGGGAGGTGCAACGAGACCTGGGTGTCATTATACACCAGTCATTGAAAGTGGGCATGCAGGTACAGCAGGCGGTGAAAAAGGCGAATGGTATGCTGGCATTTATAGCGAGAAGATTCGAGTACAGGAGCAGGGAGGTACTACTGCAGTTGTACAAGGCCTTGGTGAGACCACACCTGGAGTATTGTGTGCAGTTTTGGTCCCCTAATCTGAGGAAAGACATCTTTGCCATAGAGGGAGTACAAAGAAGGTTCACCAGATTGATTCCTGGGATGGCAGGACTTTCATATGAAGAAAGACTGGATGAACTGGGCTTGTACTCGTTGGAATTTAGAAGATTGAGGGGGGATCTGATTGAAACGTATAAGATCCTAAAGGGATTGGACAGGCTAGATGCAGGAAGATTGTTCCCGATGTTGGGGAAGTCCAGAACGAGGGGTCACAGTTTGAGGATAGAGGGGAAGCCTTTTAGGACCGAGATTAGGAAAAACTTCTTCACACAGAGAGTGGTGAATCTGTGGAATTCTCTGCCACAGCAAACTGTTGAGGCCAGTTCATTGGCTATGTTTAAGAGGGAGTTAGATATGGCCCTTGTGGCTACAGGGGTCAGGGGGTATGGAGGGAAGGCTGGGGCGGGGTTCTGAGTTGGATGATCAGCCATGATCATAATAAATGGCGGTGCAGGCTCGAAGGGGTGAATGGCCTACTCCTGCACCTATTTTCTATGTTTCTATGACTACCTTAATGAGACTATAGTACAGACCACCCAACAGTCCATTGGATTTAGAGGAACAACTTTGAAGAGGGATTGGAGACGGTTGCAAGAATCATAAAGTTGTTTTAGTAGGTGATTTTAACTTTCCAATATTGCCTGGGAATCCCATACTGAAAAAAGACCAGATGGAATAGAGTTTATCAGATATGTTCAGTAAAATTTCCTTAATCAGTGTGTAGAAATCCCAACAGGAGAGTGTGCGATACTTGATCTGCTATTGGGGAATGAGACTGGGTGGGTGACAGAAGTCTGTGTAGGGGAACACTTGGCATCTAGTGATTACAATGCCATTAGTTTCAAAGTAAATATGGACAATGATCGGTCTGATCTGCGGGATGAGATTCTAAATTGGGGAAAGGCCAATTTTGATGGTATGAGAAAGGATCTGGCATGTGTGTATTGGAACAGGCTGTTCTCTGGCAAAGGTGTAATTGGTAAGTGGGAGGCGTTCAAAAGTGAAATTTTGAGAGTACAAAGCTTGTATGTGCCTGTTAGAATAAAAAGTAGAGATGGCAGGTTTAGGAAACCTTGATATTCAAGAGATATTGAGGCCCTGGTTAAGAAAAAGAAGGAAGTGCATAGCAGGTATAAGCAGGTAAGAACAAATGAGGTGCTTATGGAGTATAAGAAACGCAAGGAGAACCCTTGAGAAAGAAATCAAGAAGGCTAAAAGAAGGTGTGGGGTTGCCCAAGCAGATAAGGTGAAGGAGAATCCTCAGAGATTCTGCAGATAAGTTAAGAGAAAAGGGATTGCAAAATTAGTTCTCTGTAAGATCAGGATGTTAATCTATGCATGGAGCCAGTAGAAATGGGAGAGATTTTAAATGATTCTTTTGCATCTGCATTCACTGAAGAGACGGACACAGAGTCGATAGAAAGTGAAACAAAACAGCGTGGTCTTCATTCACCCTGTACAGGAGGAGGTGTTTGCTGTTTGCGGTAAATTACGATGGATAAATCCTCAGATCCTGCAAAGGTGTTCCCTTGGACCCTGTGGGAGCCAAGTGCAGAAATGGCAGGGTCGCTAGCAGAGATGTTTAAATTATCCTTGGCAACAGGTGAGGTACTGGAGGATTGCAGGATAGCAAATGTTGTTCCACTGTTTTAAAAAGGCTCTAAGAATAAACAAGAACATTTAGACTGGTGAGCCTGACATTAGTTGTGGGAAAAGTATTGGAAGGTATTCGAAGGGACTGAATATATGAGTATTTAGATGGACATTGACTGATTGGGGATAGTCAGCATGGTAGGTCCTGTCTATTCAATCTTATGGCGTTTTTCGAGGAAGTTACCAGGAAAGTTGATGCAAGGCAGTGGATGTTGTCTACATGAACTTTAACAAAGCATTTGACAAGGTCCTACATGGGACCTTGGTCAAGAAGGTTCAGTCATTTGGCATTCAAGATGAGGTAGTAAATTGGATTAGACATTGGCTTTGTAGAGAGTGGTAGTAGAGGGTTGCCTCTCTGACTGGAGGCCTGTGCCACGGGGATCGGGGCTGAGTCTGGTGCTCTTTGTCATCTGTATCAATGATCTGGATGTTAATGTGGTTAACTGGATCAGCAACTTTGTGATTAAGGGTGTAGTGGACAGTGATAGAGACTGTCAGAGCTTGCAGCAGGACCTGAACCATCTCAAAAAATGGGTTGAGAAATGACAGATGGAACTTTAATGCAGGCAAATGCAAAGTGTTGCCCTTCAGTAGGACTAACCAGGATAGGTCTTACACGGTGAGCGGCAGACCGCTGTGGAGTGTGGTAGAACAAAGAGGTCTGGCAATACAGGGCCATAATTCATTAAATGTGGCATCACAAGTAGATAGGGCCGTAAAGAAAGCTTTTGGCACATTGGCCTTCATATATCAAAATACCAAGTACAGGAAACGGGATGTTATGTTGAAGTTGTATAAGACATTGGTAGGCCTAATGTGGAGTGTTTTATGCAGTTTTGGTCACTTACATACAGGAAAGATGTAAATAAAATTGAAGGGCGACAGAGAAAATTTGCCAGGATGCTGCAGGGACTGGAGAACCTGAGTTATAAGGAAAGATTGAAAGGGTTAAGACTTTATTCCTTGGAAATGTAGAAGATTGAAGGGAAATTTGATAGAGGAATATAAAATTATAAGAGGTATAGATAGGGTAAATGCAAGTAGGCGTTTTCCACTGAGGTTGGGTGGGACTACAACCAGAGGTCATGAGTTAAGGGTAAAAGGTATAAAGTTTAAGGGGAACATAGAAACTAAACTATAGAAACTACAGCACAGAAACAGGCCCTTTGGCCCTTCTTGGCTGTGCCGAACCATTTTCTGCCTAGTCCCACTGACCTGCACACGGACCGTATCCCTCCATACACCTCCCATCCATGTATCTGTCCAATTTATTCTTAAATGTTAAAAAAGAACCCGCATTTACCACCTCGTCTGGCAGCTCATTCCATACTCCCACCACTCTCTGTGTGAAGAAGCCCCCGCTAATGTTCCCTTTAAACTTTTCCCCCCTCACCCTTAACCCATGTCCTCTGGTTTTTTTCTCCCCTTGCTTCAGTGGAAAAAGCCTGCTTGCATCACTCTATCTATACCCATCATAATCTTATATACCTCTATCAAATCTCCCCTCATTCTTCTACGCTCCAGGGAATAAAGTCCTAACCTATTCAACCTTTCTCTGTAACTGAGTTTCTCAAGTCCCGGCAACATCCTTGTAAATCTTCTCTGCACTCTTTCAACCTTATTTATATCCTTCCTGTAATTTGGTGACCAAAACTGAACACGATACTCCAGATTCGGCTTCACCAATGCCTTATACAACCTCATCATAACATTCCAGCTCTTATACTCAATTCTTTGATTAATAAAGGCCAATGTACCAAAAGCTCTCTTTACGACCCTATCTACCTGTGATGACACTTTTAGGGAATTTTGTATCTGTATTCCCAGATCCCTCTGTTCCACTGCACTCCTCAGTGCCTTACCATTAACCCTGTATGTTCTACCTTGGTTTGTCCTTCCAACGTGCAATACCTCACACTTGTCAGTATTAAACTCCATCTGCCATTTTTCAGCCCATCTTTCCAGCTGGTCCAAGTCCCTCTGCAGGCTCTGAAAACCTTCCTCACTGTCTACTACACCTCCAATCTTTGTATCATCAGCAAACTTGCTGATCCAATTTACCACATTATCATCCAGATCATTGATATAGATGACAAATAACAATGGACCCAGCACTGATCCCTGTGGCACACCACTAGTCACAGGCCTCCACTCAGAGAAGCAATTCTCTACCACCACTCTCTGGCTTCTTCCATCGAGCCAATGTCTAATCCAATTTACCACCTCTCCATGTATACCTAGCGACTGAATTTTCCTAACTAACCTCCCATGCGGGACCTTGTCAAAGGCCTTACTGAAGTCCATGTAGACAATATCCACTGCCTTCCCTTCATCCACTTTCGTGGTAACCTCCTCGAAAAACTCCAACAGATTGGTCAAACATGACCTACCACACACAAAGCCATGTTGACTCTTCCTAATAAGCCCCTGTCTATCCAAATGCTTGTAGATTCTGTCTCTTAGTACTCCCTCCAATAACTTACCTACTACTGACTTTAAACTCACCGGCCTATAATTTCCCGGATTACTTTTCGATCCTTTTTTAAGCAACGGAACAACATGAGCCACTCTCCAATCCTCCAGCACTTCACCCGTAGACAGCGACATTTTAAATATTTCTGCCAGGGCCCCCGCAATTTCAACACTAGTCTCCTTCAAGGTCCGAGGGAACACTCTGTCAGGTCCCGGGGATTTATCCACTTTAATTTTCCTCAAGACAGCAAGCACCTCCTCCTTTTCAATCTGTACAGTTTCCATGGTCTCACTACTTGATTCCCTCAATTCCATAGATTGCATGCCAGCTTCCTTAGTAAATACAGACGCAAAAAACCTATTTAAGATCTCCCCCATTTCCTTTGGTTCCGCACAAAGCCGACCACTCTGATCTTCAAGAGGACCAATTTTATCCCTTACAATCCTTTTGCTCTTAATATACTTGTAAAAGCTCTTTGGATTACCCTTCACTTTGACTGCCAAGGCAACCTCATGTCTTCTTTTTGCCCTCCTGATTTCTTTCTTAAGTATTTTCTTGCATTTCTTATACTCCTCAAGCACCTGATTTACCCCCTGTTTCCTATACATTTCATACAACTCCCTCTTCTTCTTTATCAGAGTTGCAATATCCCTTGAGAACCAAGGTTCCTTATTCCTATTCAATTTGCCTTTAATCCTGACAGGAACATACAAACTCTGCACTCTCAAAATTTCCCCTTTGATGGCTTCCCACCTACCAATCACATCTTTGCCATGAGGGGAAACTTCTTCACTTAGAGGGTCATGAGCGTGTGGAACGAGCTGCCAGCGTGTGAAACGAGCTGCCAGCGCGTGGTGCATGGGAACACCATTTCTACATTTTCAGAGAAGTTTGGATAGGTACATGGATGGCACGGGTATGGAGGGCTATAATTTTGGTCCGGGTCAATGAGAGTAGGCAGTTTAAATGGTTGTGCCGAAGGGCCTGTTTCTGCGCTATACTTTTCTATGACTCTAAGGGAGTTAGGAGAGCCAGGTGGGGCCATAGATTAAAGAAAATTCCATCAATCGAGAGCAAGCGTATAACAAGAGAGTAGGGAAGACTGCTCAAGTATAAAGGAGAGGATTTGTGCTTGAAGTTGGAAGATGTGGGTGAGATCTTAAATGAGTACTTTATATCATTATTTACCAAAGGGAAATAATGTAGAGGATAGTGAGATCAGTGTGGAGTGTGCTAAGTGGTGGTTTATTTCAAGATTAGGAAAGTAGTAGTGTTTAGTCTTCTGAAAGACATGGCTGGATAAGTCCCCATGGTCAGAATATATGGCAGATTATTGAGAGAGGCAAGAGTTGAGATTGCTGGCGCCTTAACCATGATCTTTGTATCTTTGCTAGCCGCAGATGTAGTGCTGGTGGACTGGTGAGTAGCTAATGTTCCTTTGTTCGAGAAGGGAAATGGGAATAATCCTATAAACTACACGCAGGTGAGTTCCATTCAGTAGTAGAGAAACTAATGGCGAGGATTCTTAGGGATAGGATTTCCGAGCGGTGTGGTCTGATTAGGGACACTGATCATGGTTTTGTGTGGGGCAGGTCATGTCTGGCTAATCTGACTGAGTTTTTAAAGGTGTGACAACGGTGATTGATGAATGTAATGCAATGAATGTTGTGTATATGGTTTTTAGTAAGGCATTTGACAAGGTTCTGCATGGTAAGCTCATCCAGAACATTCAGATGATGGGAGTCATAGCGACTTGGCTGATTGGATCCAAGTTTGACTTGCCCATTGGTGGCAGAGAGTTGTGGTGCATGGGTCTTGTTCTGCATGGAGGTTCATGACTAGTGGTGTTCTGCAGGGATCCAGACTGGGACCTCTGCAGTCTGTGACACATAGATAATGTGATCGGTGATTGAGTAAGTGTACAGATAATACAACAATTTGTAGGGTTATGGATAGTGTAGAACATTGCCAAAGTGATTAATGGAGTTTAATCCAGCCAAAGGTAAGAGGCTGCATTTGGAAGATCCAACATAAAGGGAGAGTACGCAGTTAATGGCAGGATCCTTAGTAACACTGATGTACTGAGGGATCTCGTACATGGCTCCCTAAAAGTGGTTTGCAGGTTGACAAAGTGGTAAGAAAAGGCAAATGGCATATTTGCCTTTATTTGTCGAAGCATTAAGTTCAAGGGTTGAGTTATATTGCATCTTCATAATAAACTCTAGTTCGGCTTCCTCTGGAGTATTGTTTGCCCCCTTATAGGAAGGATGGGGGAGTTTTGGAGAGTGGGCGGAGGAGGTTTACCATGCTGCTGCCTGGTTTGGGAGACAGGTGCTATGAGAAGACATTATACAAGCTGTATCTGTTTTCTACAGAGAGGCAGAGGCTCAGGGGGATTTGATGAGAGTTTATAAAATTGTGCAAGGACTAGAACAGACAGCCGGTATATTTTCCCCAGCATTGAAATGTCTGGTACTAAAGTGAGAGAGGACAAGTACAAAGGAGATGTGTGAGATGTTTTTTTTTACATACAGTGCAGTAGGAACCTGGAACACACTCCCAGGGATGATGACAGAAGCAGATAGGGGCTTGTGTGGGGAATAAGGATTAAATTAATTTAGAGCCATTGGTTTGACACAACATTGTAGACTGGAGGGCCTGTCCTGTGCCTTTTTGTGCTCTGTGTTTATACATTCTCTCTCTGCAGATGTGTGAAATGTGTAAGCAGAGGAAGAGAAGCACTAAGAAGTTAACAATCCAGAGATTCCCCAAGATACTTGTTCTACGTATCCTTTCCTGGTCAGCTCCAGCCCGCTGTAGTCTATCTCTATCTGTTTCTACCTGCCTTTCTGGCCCTCACTGGGCATCACCATCCCTCTTCCCTTCTTTCTTTACCCTTCTCCATTTCTCCATTCCCCTCTCCCTTTACCCCTCCCCTTTCCTCATCTTACTCCTTCCTTCCTGTGCCCTCTTCTCCATTTCGTTCCCTTTCTCTATCTCTCTCCCCATCCTATTCTCTCCCTCTCCCACATCTCAACACTGCCACCTCCGCATGCAGACAGAGGGGCCAATCCTCTGTTGATTCTCTTTAATCAGCTCCACAGATCTGAATCGATTTGCTTTCAGTCGCTATGCGATTAAAAAATGCACCACCTTTGTGGACTTCCCGTTGTACGGGCTAAGCTTGCGACACTGTGCTGCAGAGAGAGCAGGTGAGTGAACTCGCTGACAGAGTGAAGGGACGGGGTCTCCCCATGAGAGGTATATAACCTGGGGTGGACAGAATGGGTGCAGAGGGAGGTTTCTGCTGCTTGGGAGGAACTGAATCAGAGCAGTCAGTGGAGAGAGTCGCGAGGTTTGCCGTACGGATTCAGAGAATATGTGACCCACCCCCACAGGGAGGGTATGAAGGCAGCAACCCCCAGTATGTTTACAGGGGGATGGGTACACAGATTCACCATTCTTTGGAAAAAGCAGTTCCTCCTCATCTCCGTCCTAAATCTACTTCCCTAAATCTTGAGGCCATGTCCCCTAGTTCTAGTCTCATCTACCAGTGGAAACAACTTTCCTGCCTCTATCTTATCTATCCCTTTCTTAATTTTATACATTTCTATAAAATCTCCTCTCATTCTTCTGAATTCCAGCGAGTAGAGTCCCAGGCAACTCAATCTCTCCTCATAGTCTAATCCCCTCATCTCAGGGATCAACCTGGTGAACTTCCGCTGCATCACGTCCAAAGTCAGTATTGAATATCCTTCCTCAAGTGAGGAGACCAAAACTGCACGTAGTACTCCAGGTGCGGCCTCACCAGTACCCTGTACAGTTGCAGCATAACCTCCCTGATCTTAAATTCAATCCCTCGAGCAAATGAGGCCAACATTCCATTTGCCTTTTTGACAGCCTGCTGCACCTGCAAATCAACCCTTTATGATTCATGCACACGCATTCCCAAGTCCCTCTGCACAGCAGCTTGCTGCTATTTTTTACCATTTAAATAATAATCTGATCTTCGATTTTTCCTTCCAAAGTGGATGACCTTGCATTTACCAACATTATACTCCACCTGCCAGACCCTTGCCTATCTACTGTATATCCCTCTGCAGACTCTCCGTATCTTCTGCACAATTTGCTTGTCCACTGAATTTAGTGTCATCTGCAAACTCAGATACACTATACTCGGTCCCCTTTCCGAGATCGTTAATGTATATTGTGAACAGTTGCAGGCCCAGCACTGACCCCTGCAACACACTGCTCACCACTAATTGCCAACCAGAGAAGCACCCATCTATCCCAACTCTCTGCCTTCTATTAGTTAACCAATCCTCTATCCATGCTAATACATCACCCCAACTCTCTGCATCCTTATCTTATGGATAAGTCTTTTATGCAGCACCTTAGTGAACACCATCTAGAAAGCCAAATAAATAACCTAATCTGTTCCCCTCTATCCACTGCGCTCTTTATATCTTCAAAGAACTCCAGTAAATTTGTCAAATAGGACCTGGCTTTCCTGAATCCATGTTGCGTCTGCCTGATGGATCCATTTCTTTCCAGATGCCTCAATATTTCTTCTTTAGTGATAACTAATAGGGTTGGTCGCCAGCCGCTTGACCATGGTTTTCGGTCGGGCACTGGATGCTCGGAGAGATTCAGTGGGGGGCGGGCGCCCGGCGCTCGGCCGGGGGCCGTGGTCGAATGGTCGGCGACTTGGCCGGCTCCCCCACCGGACTTAGTCTGGTGAGGAGGGTGTGAGGACACCCAGCAGGACTAAAAAAAACAAGACCTGACAAAGGGTGGATGAGCTCCTTGTGAGCCAACGGCCATTTTCTGTGGAAGAGATTAAAGCCTCACCACATATCTACAAATCGTATGCTATGCACCTAGTTGGAAGAGACATGATGAACTTGGGCGCTGCACCGTGTGCCTGGACCTGCCCAAGGCCTCTGCCTAAGGAAGGGCCGAGTTTGAAGAAGCGGCCGCGGCTGGAGGCCGACACGGCCTCGGGCTCGAGTTCGGCGGGGCAGCGCAGGGCAGTGCCAAGGCGGCCAGCGAGAACAAGCTGGAGGAGAGGCTGTACTCAGTGCTGCCAAAGAAGATGGAGGTGCGTAGCTGCCAACCCCGGATTCGCGATGGCACCCACTGACTGACTGAGTTCCAACTACAGATGTCACACTAACTGGCCTATAGTTCCCTGCCTTTTGCCTACATCCTTGTTTGAATAGTGGTGTGACATTCGCTGTCTTCCTGTTTGCCGGGACCTGCCTTGTGTGCAGAGAATTTTGGTAAATTATCACCAAAATCTCTGCTATAACTTCTGCCATTTCTCTCAGTACCCAGGGATGCATTCCATCAGGACCAGGGATTTATCTATCTTCAGGCCCACAAGTTTGCTCAGCACTACCTCTTTAGTGATGGCTATTGTATCAAGGTCCTCACCTCCCATCACATCCATAACATCTCTCCTTGGCATGTTAGATGTATTCTCCACCGTGAAGACCGACACAAAATAGTCCTTCAAAGCCTCGGCGTTTCCTCATTACCTAATATCAATTTCCCCTTCTCCTCCTCCAAGGGACCTACGTTCACTTTAGCCACCCTTTTCTGCTTTATATAATTATAAAACCATTTACTGTCCATCTTTTTATCTTGTGCTAGTTTATTTTCATAATCTATCTTCCCTTTCTTTATTGCTTGCTTAGTAGTTCTCTGTTGCTTTTTAAAGTTTTCCCAACCTTCCAGTTTCCCACTATTGGTGACTTTGTATACACGAGCTTTTAGTTTGATACCATCTTTTATTTCCTTAGTTATCCAAGGCTGGCTCTCCCCACCCCTACTGTTCTTGCTTTTAACTGAAATATACTTTTGTTGAGCATGAAGAATCTCTTTGGAACTCTTCCACTGTTTCTCAACAGTCCCACCATATAGCCTGTGTTCCCAGTCTATCCAAATCCTCCCTCATCCCATTGTAGTCTCCATTGTTTAGGCTTAATACACTGGTTTTAGATCAAACTATTGCACCTTCCATTTGTATGAGAAACTCAGTCATACTCTGATCACTCTTTCCAAGAGGATCCCTAACTATAAGATCTCTAATTTTACCTGTCTCATTACTCAGGACCAGATCTACGATGGCACGTTCCCTTGTAGGTTCAGTAACATGCTGTTCAAGAACCACCGCCGATGCATTCTATGACGTCCTCCTCAGGACTGCCTCGGCCAACTCGATTCACCCGATCTATGTGCAGTAAAGTCCCGCACGACAATTGCTGTTCCATTCTTCCATGTCTCAGATACTTCTCAGTTTATTGCCTGTACCACTGTAATGTTATTCAGTGGGGGATAGATAACTCTTACCAGAGATTTTTTTTCCCTTTCCTATTCCTAATCTCTACCCAAATGGATTCAACATTCTGCTCCTGGGATCTAATATTATCTCTCACTATCGCCATGATCTCATCTTTAATTAAGAGTGCTGCCCCCTCTCCTTTACCTTCCTGCCTATCCTTGCGTATTACCTGATATCCTCAATTATTTAATTCCCAATCCTCTTCACCCTGTAGCCACATCTCTGTAATGGCCACTAAATCATACCTCTTTGTACTGATTTGTGCCACAAGTTCACTGACTTTGATTTGAATACTACAGGCATTCAGATAAAGTGCCCTTACACTCATTGTGCTTTTAAAATCTTGTAATCTTTTTCTCTTTTGCACTTAACTTCTCTTTACTCCACTCTAACTTTTCTCTTTTTCATCTCTTGCTTTTACTTTATCTTTATCCACACTTTTCTCTTTTACTTTATCCATACTTTTCCAATCTGTTGAACCCACCCCTGTACTATTTAGTTTAAAGCCCTATCCACAGCCCCATTTAAGCAATTTGCTAGGATCCAGGTCCCATCACAGTTCAGGTGGAGCCTGTTCCATTGGAACAGCTCCCTCTTTCCCCAATACTGGTGCCAATTTCCCATGAATTCAAACCCAGTTCTCCCACACCAATCCTTGAGCTACACATATGCCGATTTACAAGTGGCTCGGGTAGTAATCCAGAGATTACCACCTTTTTGGTTCCGCTCTTTTAGTCCCTAGCTGCTTAAATTCCCTCAGAAGAACTTCTGTCCTCGTTCTACCTATGTCGTTGGTACCCACGTGGACCACAACAACTGGATCTTTCTTCTCCCACTGCAAACTCTTCTGCAGGTCTGATAAGATGTCCCAAACCCGGGCACCAGGCAAACAACACAGCCTTCAGGGTGCTCTAACCTTGCTACAGAGAGCTCTGTCTATTCCCCTGACTATACCTTCCCCAATTACCACTACAGTTATTTTCTCTCCCACCTCTTGAATGTCTCCCTGAACTACGGTGCCACAGTTAGGTTGCTCATCCTTCCTGTAGCCTCCACTCTCATCCACACAGGGAGCAAGAATCTCAGACCTGTTGGACAAGCTCACGATCTGAGGCTCCTCCAGTACTGTCTCTTGGATCCCACTCCCCACCTCACTCACAGTCACACCCTCTTGTCCCTGACGACAGACCGAATTTGAGGCAGCTAATCTAATGGGTGTGGCTACCTGCTGTAACAGAGCGTCCAGCTAACTGCCCCCCTCCCTGATTGCCGCAGTGTTTGAATCTCAGATTCCAAGTCATCGAACTTTCAGCCTGAGTTCCTCGAGCCGCCAACACTTGCTGCAGATGTGGTCACCAGGAACCACAGTGGGGTCCACCAGCTCCCACATCGTGCAGCTACAGCACATCACCTGATCCTGCGTCATCCCTACTTTATTTAATTAGCTGTAATTTAGTGATTTTTTAATCAACCATTACAAAAGCTTTACCTGCTATTCACCTGTGTCCCCTCACCAAAGCCTCAAGTTCCCACTCCTACACTGATCCACCCAAATAATGGCCGCGCTGCTCTGACCCTACTTAATTTTATTTGTTCCTGCTAATGAATCATGAATCGATTGATCCGCCACTAATGCACAGAGCACGCGAAACACTCCGTTTTTGAACTCTTCACTCTGACCTTTGCGAATCTCTCTCTCTCTCTCTCTCTCTCTCATCGCTTGGTCCGCTGCTAATCACCCCATGCATTTCCACAGGTAACAGTGTCTACGACCTCTATGCGGTATGTAACCACATCGGTACTGTAAACGGAGGGCACTACACTGCCTACTGCAAGTCTGCTGGCAAGTGGCACGTCTACAATGACTCCAGGTAGGCACAGCCGGCTGCCAAGACCCTCCCTCGGGCAGGGGGCAAAGAGACAAGCCCATTACCTCCCCCTTCAGTGATTCCCACTCAACCCCTAATTAACAGCCTCCAAGTGTCCCACTCTCGAGACTTCGCGGATGTCCCACATTCATGTGGGCCAGTATTGAGCTGTTCCACCTTCCAGTCTGAAGATGCTGCATGGTAGAAAGTGGAAGACAGGGCTGTGTTGATGCACAGAGGGATCTAGCTGTCCCTACACACCAGTCACTGAAGGCTAATGAGTAGATGGTAGGTTGGACTGCACTACAGAAAGATTTAACTCTGGGAGTAAAGACATGGTCTCTATCATGGAGACCACACCTGGAGTACTGTGTCCAGCTGCTGTAAAGGAGGGACAAAGATGGAGAAAAGATATCTCCACCCAGAGGATAATGAACCTGTGGGACACTCTGCCCAGTCACTGAGTTCATTCACAGTACAGTGGGGAACATTTCTGAATATTACAAGGGACAGCAATAGGGCAGGAAATTGGAGCTGAGGGAGGTGATGGTCTGCCATCTCATTGAGAGGTGGCCATGCTCTTGTGTCCAACACCTCCCAGTCTCCAGGTGTCCCGGGCACCAGATGTTCTCTACTCCAGCTGGCCTAGTCTCCAGATGTTCCAATCTTCACGAAGCCAGTTATCCAGAGATTGTCTCCATACCACCGTTGTTTCAATCTCCAGATGTGCCATCATTTCAGACATCCAATCCACTGTTGTGATGTTCTCCCTAAACAATATTGCCACTTGCCTGCCTCTTTGACCTCCACCCTATCACCCGTGGTAATTACACCAGAATACTGAGACGCCAGTCCTGCCCATCCTTCTGTCATGTTTCTTTAATATCCAGTCCCAAGTTCCTATCCAAGCCCTGAGTTCATCTCCTTTTCCTGCAGTTTAGTCCACCTGGCCTTCCCTGCTCCTGTTTGCCCTCTCTAGTGGGATATCAGCAAGTCATAAAGTCATACAGCACAGAAACTGACCCTTCAGCACAACTGGTCCATGCTGTGCAAGGTGCCCATTGTAGCTACTCCCATTTAACCACGTCTAAACCTTTCCAATCCATGTACTTATCCAAATGTCCTTTAAGAGTTGTTATTGTAGCTGCCTCAACCACTTCGTCCAGCAGCTCATTCCACATACCAACCACCCTCTGTGTAAAAACAAAAGATGTCTCCCTCTCACCTTATACCTCCGCCCTCTTGATTCTTAATTCTGTGACCATGGGAAGATTGTGCACAGACACCCTGTTTATGTCCTTCATGGTTTTGTACACCTCTATGAAACCAGCCCTGAGTCTCCAACACCAATGTCTTGTGCAACTGCAACATAACGTCCCAACTTCTGTACTTAGTCCCCTGACTGATAAGGCCTTACTGACCGCCCTGTCTACCTGTGTTGGCACTTTCAGGGAGCTACATTGTGAAGCCTGACAGGGGAGCGACAGAGATCCTCCCCATAGTGAAACAACAGCGGGGAGCAGGGTGTGGGTGAAGACCCATGACCTGCAGTAGTACAGACTCAGTGTGGGAAGGTGTTTCCTCCCACCTCCTGTATCAAAAGCCAGAATCAGAATCACAATGAGATTTAATATCATTGGCATACGTCATGAAGTTCATTAACTGTGCGGCAGCAGTGTACTGCGATGTATGATAAACATAGAAAAGAATCTGTGAATTACAGTAAGTACAATTGCAAGAAAAACTTTGTGAAACCTTTGCAATTACATGATTTTCTGCATAAATTACTCATAAAATGTGGTCTGATCTTCATCTAAGTCACAATAATAGACAAACACAATCTGCCTAAACTAATAACACACAAACAATTATACTTTTCATGTCTTTATTGAACACATTTCTTAATCATTCGCAATCCAGGCTGGAAAAATATGTGAACCCTTGTATTTAATAACTGGCAGAACTTCCACCAAACATTTCCTGTAGCTGCTGAGCAGACTTGCAGAACAGCAAGGAGGAATTTTAGACCATTCCTCTGTACAAAACTGTTCCGGTTCATCAATATTTCCGGAATACCTTGCTACAATTTTGAATTCATTGTTCCCTCAACAACTGCAAGCTGTCCAGGCCCTGAGGCAGCAAAGCATCCCCAAACCATAATGATGCTTCCACCATGGTCCACCGTTGGGATGAGGTTTTGGTGTTGGTGTGCAGTGCCCTTTTTCCTCCAAACACAGCAGTGTGCATTTCTGCCAAGAACATTGTCTCAGAAGCATTGTGGAACATCCAGGTGGTCTTTTGCAAACTTGAGACATGCAGCAATGTATTTTTCGGACAGTGGTCGTTTCCCTGTGGTGTCCTTTCATGAACATCATTCTTGTTCAGTGTTTTTCTTATAGTGGCCACATGAACAGAGACTTTATCAAGTTCTAGAGATTTCTGCAGGCCTTTTGCTGTTACCTTTGGGTTCTTTTCCACCTCCTTCAGCACTGCACGTTGCACTCTTAGTGTGATCAGGACACCCACTCCTGGGAAGAGTAGCAACAGGACCGAATTTCCTCCATTTTTCTTACTGTGGACTGAACACTCAGGTCTTTAGAAATTTTTTGTAGCCTTTTCCAGCTTCGTGCATCTCTACAATTCTTCGACCATAAGACATTGAAGCAGAATTAGGCCATTTGACCTGTCAAGTCTGCTCTGCCATTTCACCAAGGCTGATCCAATTTTCCTCTCTGCCTCAGTCTCCTTCATTTTCCCCGTATCCCTTCGAGCCCTGACCAATCAAGAATCTCAACCTCTGCCTTAAATATACTTAAAGACTTGGCATCAAATGTTGACTGTGGCAACAAATTCCACAGATTCGCAACTCTCTGGCTAAAGAAATTCCTCCTCATCTCCATTCTAAAAGGATGCCCCTCTATTCTGAGGCTGTGTCCTCTGCTTTTAGACTCTCCCACCATAGGAAACATCCTCCCACATGTACTCTTATCACTTCAACATTCGATAAGTTTCATAGGAACATAAGAAATAGAACATAGAAATCTGCAGCACATTACAGGCCCTTCAGCCCACAATGTAGTGCCGACCATGTAACCTACTCTGGAAACTGCCTAGAATTACCCTACGACCTAGCCCTCTGTTTTTTCAAGCTCCATTACCTATCTAGATGTCTCTTAAAAGACCCTATTTTATCCGGCTCTACTACTATCACTGCCAGTGTGTTCCATGCACCTGCCACTCTGTGTGGAAAAACTTACCCCTGACATCCCCTCTGTACCTACTTCCAAGCACCTTAAAACTATGTCCCCTCGTGCTAGCCATTTCAGCCATAGGAAAAGGCCTCTGATTATCCACATGATCAATGTCTCTCATCATCTTATAAGATAATGGAAGGAGCAGGAGTCGGCCATCCAGCCCGTTGAGCCTGCTCCGCCATTTAATAAGATCATGGCTGATCTAGGCATGGACTCACCTCCACCTACCTGCTTTTTCCCCATAACCTTTAATTCCCCAACTATGCAAAAACCTATCCCACCTTGTCTTAAATATATTTACTGAGGGAGCCTCCACTGCTTCATTGGGCAGAGAATTCCACAGATTCACCACTCTCTAAGAAAAGCATTTCCTCCTCATTTCTGTCTTTGAATCTTGAGGCTATGTCCCCTAATTCTAGTCTCAACTACCAGTGGAAGCAACTTTGCTGCCTCTATCTTATCTATCCCTTTCATAATTTTATATGTTTCTATAAGATCTCTTCTCATTCCTCTGATCCAATTTCAATGAGGTCACCCCTCTTTCTTCTGAATTCTAGTGCATACAGGACCAGAGCCATTAAACTCTTCATATGACAAGCCATTCAATCCTGGAATCATTTTCATGAACCTCCTTTGAACCCTCTCCAGTTTCAGCACATCCTTTCGAAGATAAGGGGCCCAAAACTGCTCTCAATTCTGCATGAGGCCTCACCAGTGCTTTATAAAGTCTCAACATTACATCCTTGCTTTTATATTCTAGTCCTCTTCTTCTAAAGTCTTTTGAAAGTTGTTTGAATCAACGCATGGTGCACATAAACAGATCTTTCTTGAGAAGAGCAGGCTCTGTCAGTACCTTGACCTTGTGTGTCTTGTTTATAGGACAGAGCACCTCTACAACCCACAGCTCCAATCTCATTGACTGGAACACCTGACTCCAAATAACTTTTGTAGAAGGCATTACCCCAGATACTTTTTTTTTGTTTTTTTTAAACCTAGATTGTGGTTGTTTAAATGGTGTGTTCAGTATTAATGAGAAGTATAATTGTTTGTGTGTTATTAGTTTAAGCTGATTGTGTTTGTCAATTACTGTGACTTAGATGAAGATCAGACCACATCTTATGAGTAATTAATACAGAAAACCAGGTAACTGCAAAGGGTTCACAGACTTTTTCTTGAAGGTGTATAAATTTTAAATGGTTAAATTAAATAAGTAGTGCAAAAACAGAAATAAAAAAAAGTAGTGAGGTATATTGTTCATGGGTTCAATGTCCATCCAGAAAACAGATAGCAGAGGGGAAGAAACTAATAGAAACATAAGAAAACCTACAGCACAATTTCAGCCCACAATGCTGTACCGAACACGTACTTACTTTAGAAATTACCTTGGGTTATCCATAGCCCTCTATTTTTCTGAGCTCCATGTACCTAACCAGGAGTCTCTTAAAAGACCCTATCAAATCCACCTCCACCACTGTCGCTGGCAGCCCATTCCACGCACTCGCCACTCTCTGCAATAACTTACTCCTGACATCTCTGTACCTACTTCCAAGCACCTTAAAACTGTGCCCTCTTGTGATAGCCATTTCAGCCCTGGGAAAAAGCCTCTGACTATCCACACGATCAATGCCTCTCATCATCTTATACGCCTCTATCAGGTCACCTCTCATCCTCCATCACTCCAAGGAGAAAAGGCCAAGTTCACTCAACCTATTCTCATAAGGCATGCTCCCCAATTCAGGCAACATCCTTGTAAATCTCCTCTGCAACCCTTTCCATGGTTTCCACATCCTTCCTGTAGTGAGGCGACTAGAACTGAGCACAGTACTCCAAGTGGGGTCAGACCAGGGTCCTATATAGCTGCAACATTACCTCTCGGATCTTGATGAAGGCCAATGCACCGTATGCCTTCTTAACCACAGAGTCAACCTGCGCAGCAACTTTGAGTGTCCTATGGACTCAGACCCCAAGATCCGTCTGATCCTCCACACCGCCAAGAGTCTTACCATTAATACTATATTCCATCATCATATTTGACCGACCAAAATGAACCACCTCACACTTATCTGGGTTGAATTCTATCTTCTCAGCCCTGTTTTGCATCATATTGATGTCCCGCTGTAACCTCTGACAGCTGTCCACACTATCCACAGCACCCCCAACCTTTGTGTCATCAGCAAATTTACTAACCCATCCCTCCACTCATCCAGGTCATTTATCAAAATCACAAAGAGTAGGGTCCCAGAACAGATCCCTGAGGCACACCATTGGTGACCAGCCTCCATGCAGAATATGACCCGTCTGCAACCACTCTTTGCCTTCTGTGGGCAAGTCAATTCTGGATTCACAAAGCAAGGTTCCCTTGGATCCCATGCCTCCTTACCTTCTCAATAACCCTTGCATGGGGTATCTTATCAAATGCTTTTCTGAAATCCATATACGCTGCATCTTGTGCTCTACCATCATCAACATGTTTAGTCACATCCTCAAAAAATTCAATCAGGCTCATAAGGTACAACCTGCCTTTGACAAAGCCATGCTGACTATTCCTAATCCTATTATGCATCTCCAAATGTTCATAAATCCTGCCTCTCAGGATCTTCTCCATCAACTTACCAACCACTGAAGTAAGACTCACTGGTCTATAATTTCCTGGACTATCTCTACTCCCTTTCTTGAATAACAACAACCCTTCAATTCTCCAGAACCTCCCCCGTTCCCATTGACAATGCAAAGATCATTGCCAGCGATCAAGCTGTTCCTGAATTGCTGAGTGTGTGCCTTCTGGCTCCTATAGCTCCTCCCTGACGGGAGCAATGAGAAGAGGGCGTGCCTTGTTTTGTGGGGGCCAGCAGACTAGTTGGCCCCTCTGGACCCCAGCCTTCCCATTGAGTTCAGGAATGGTCTGACTTTGTCCTCATCTCTGCTTCCCTGCCTGTTCCCCACAGTGCCTGATTGCTAAAGCACGTGGGAGAGGTACAGATGGAGGGCTAAGGCCCTTGGTGTGGTGAGCGTGGGGACACAGGAGGCTGTGTAAATGGAGAGAGCGGACAGAGGCTCTGGCATGAAGGGAGATGACATCCCCATACACAGAACACAGGAAGCCGGCACGTGGGGACAGTGAGTCATTCGCAGGGAAAGTGGTCATCTGGTGTTTATCACAGTGGCAAGGGTCTGTAACAGTGGACTGGGGTTGGACCTCACCTGGAGTACGGTCGCAGTGCTGCTGCTTTTGTTGAAGGAGAGACCCCTGGTGTTGGGCGCAGGGCAGAGCAGGGTGACTGGGACCACCCCAGGGTGCTCTCACCAGCAGAGGCTGAGAAGGGTGGAGTGGTGCTGGCTGCAGGAGTGACTCAAGAAATCAGAGATGCTGAGGGGCCGCACCGAGGAGATGCGAAGAGGTTCCCTCCAGTGGAGAATGGAAACGGGAGCTGGGGGTGTCTGGGAATATGGGGGTCTGCCCAATTCTTACCGTGAATCTGTGGAACGTTGAAAAGAGAGCCCCACCCTGTCACTGAGTGTGTTCTGGTTCCAGGGGTCAGCCTATGTTGGGGGGGGGGAATAGGTCAGGGTGGGGAACATGCAAGGAAGTGGTCAGACCGGCCATGATCTCAGAGGGAGGGCAGGGAGCAGGAGGGGCTGAACGGCCTATAGGCTCTGAAATCAGTTTTACCATTTGGGAGGTGAGAGGAAAATGCTTCCCTCACTTGCCTCCACCCACCCACACTGGGTCTGTACCTATGCAGGACATGGGGGGGGGGTGGTTCTCTGTCTCTCTCTGTTCCAGACACCTTCCTCTCCCCTTTAATCCATGCCTCAGTTCCTGTAAACCTCTGTTCCCGGTCTCAAGGAAATTGCTTCTTCCTATTTACTCTGCCCAGACCCCTCACCATTTTACACCTTCCACTGTCTCCACTGTTCCTGGGGAGACAAGCCCAGCCTCTCCCATTTCTCCTCAGAGTGACAGTGTTTCAGTCCGGGCTGGAACACTTAATTCTGCATTCTGTTGTTTTCCCTTGAACTACCTTGATGCACTGTAGTGTGAAAACGATATGCATAGATTACATTCAAAACAGTTTCTTACCATGTCTCGGTACATGTGACAATTTACCTTCTAGGTCAAAGCAGCCATTTGATTGGCAACCCCTCCAACACCCCAAATACTCCCTCCCTCCACCTGCCTAACTCTCCTTCTCTCCAAAAGTGATGTGTGCTTGTCAGAAAATGAATCGATATCCCTTTCCCCTCACTTACTGACTCTCTCGCTCTCTGCCCCTTCCTCCCCCCTCATCCACCCTTTACTCCCTCCCCTCTTCCCCACTCTTCCACAGGGTCTCTCTCATTCAGGACAACCAGGTTGTCTCCAGTGAGGCTTACCTGCTGTTCTACGAGTTGGATCAAGGTGTGCCATCACGGTGAGATTCGAAGAGGATGTCGGTTAAGCTGGGTCATCTCAAGGCACCTTCCACCTTGCCGACACGCCGGAGATTTAACCAGAGGCAGAGAGAGAGAGAAGAGCAGATTAAAGTAATGGCTTTGGGCAGTAGCTGTCTTTGCCTGGTCTGCCTGGGGCTGGGACGGGGAGGGTGGGGTGGGAATGGATCATGGCCAGGATAGGGAGAGCAATCACAAAGATCCCAGGTTGCATCCCCATCAGCTTACTGACCCCTGGCCTCAATCATCTCCCGCTGACCCCCTGATTCTGCCCAATCCCTGTCTGCGGTCACTGATCTATAACCCTGACCCTGGTTACTAACCTCTCCCCAGTCACTGACCCCTGATTCTGGTCACTGATCCCTGTGTTGAACTGACTTGGGGGCTTTTTATCTCCCTCATGATCATCTGATGACAGTTTTTCTCATCCCCTCCCCCCTCCCCTCTCTCACTCCGTCTATCCCCTCTCTCTTGATCTCACTATCTCTCCAAAATTTCTTCATCCCTCTTACTCTTCCACATCCTCGGTGGTGAAAGCAAAAGGGCTTCAAGAACTAAGAGAGAGATTGTGAGGAGTCCCCAGGGCAGCAACTGGGCACAGCCACCCTCAGCTAGTCCATCCTCCCATGCTGAGGTCACATGTAAACTGCATAACTTCAGTTCCATCTCCTCCTCAGCCTCTACCTTTGCCCCCCTCTCTCCACATCACCCTCACTGTTTACTGTAAATATGTAAATACAAATGGTCGACTGTAAATCTTGTGACAGTATCAAGCTGTACAGAAAGATACTACCTGTGCACACAAAATAAAATATTTTCCAGTTCTGTCTTGTTTCTGTTGTTTGCACCTCGTGGTTTGTTCTCTGGTCTCTGAACCTTATCACAACCACTCATTATCAATGCTCTTAAACTATTTTCCATTCAGAGTTTCAATGTCAACAGTCCTGCTGCAGCTGCAGACCTGGTCTACTGACCCCTGCCGGTGTGATTGTGTGAATGAGACAAGGGATGGTATTAACCTGATGTAGCACCATCTTCCCCTTTATATGTCAGCATCACTAAACTGCAGTGACTGTTTACATATGAAAACACAAGAGCTTCAAGGGCTAAGAAAGAGGTTGTGAGGAGTTCCCCAGGGCAGTGTCCTGGGCCCAACCACCTCTAGCTGCTCCATGAGAACTATTCTTGCATCCTGAGGTCAGGAGTGGGGATGTTCACTGGTGACTGCGCAATGTTCAGTTCCATTTCCACCTCAGGAGGTGAAGCAGCTCCTGTCTGCATGCAGCAAGACCCAGGCGATATTCAGATATGGGCAAAGAAGTGACAGGTTCATCACACCACACAGATACCAGGTAGTGACCATCCCCAGCAACAGAGAGTCTGACCAACTCCCCATGATATTCCCATTGTCCAGTCCCCCCACCATCAATGCCCTGGGGTCACCACTGACCAGAAACTCAACTGGACCAGGGGTCACCATTGACCAGAAACTCAACTGGACGTGTCACATCAACACCATGTCTACAGCGGCAGGTCAGAGACCAGGGATCCTGTGGGAGTGACTCACCTCCTCACTCCCCAATGCCTTTCCCACATCTACAAATCAGGAATGTGATAGAACACTCTCCACTTGCCTGGGTGAGGGCAGCTCCAACAACCAGGGCAAGGAACTTCTCAATCGGCTCCCCAACCACCTCCTGAAACATTGGCTCCCTCTGCAGCCCTAACACTCCCCTGCCATTTCTGATATGCTGTGACTACAGTGCCCACCTCAAAGTTACTATTTACACATCACTTTCCTGGACAAATGATTGCCATTTATTGTGAGGGACAGAATAAGCCCTCACCTAGACAGCATAGGTCAATCAGGCACTATATGATTCTGCCGTCTAAGTTAATTTGGGTTCATTGCAAGTCTCAATGAAGGCAAAACGCTACAGTCTACCTGAGTATTATCAAAGATTTTCACATCGTTGATTCATAACCAGTGAAATCCAGAGGTTCAGTGTTCCATCCATTGCTTCATTTTGTAGGCAGTAGTGATAACCAACCAAATGTGTGGTCACAGAAACAAGCCTTGTAGTTGCCAGTGAGGAGGAAAGATTCCAACCATGGTGAGACAAATTGGGTTTGGACAGGAAGGAGGTGACTGTAGTTAACACATAAATATGTGGTGATGGACTGAAGTTGCAGGACTGGGGTCTGGGGTGTAGAGGGACGGAGGAAATGTCTGTTCACAGTTCCTTAAAGGAGTGGGACAACAGGATCCAGGGCTAGAAAGGCAGGTGGTTCACATTCTCCCAGCTGAGCCCACAATATAAGGGAGGGGATGGTGAAGTTAGTCTGACACTGGGGGAAGTTGTGGTCACCACATCCGGAGAGAAACTGGGTCCCATCAGATGGTGGGGGGGTGGGGCAGAGGTTGTGAGGAAGTTGCTGAAACAAGAATACTATCACTGTGAGGAGAAAGGGGAGACAGAGAAGGGGTGTGAATCGGTGATGAGTCTAGACAGAGTAAATACAAAGGAGCAATTTCACTGAGACCAGATGCAGAGATTTACAAAAACTAGGGCAAGGATTAAAGGAGAAGAGACGGTGTTTCCCCAGAGGTTGGAGGTCTGAGATGCACTGCTTGGCAGGGGAAGAATCAGAAATAGATTTAGTATCACTGGCATGCAGTATGTTGTGAAATGTGTTGTTCCGCAGCATCAACACATAATAAAATCTAAAAATTACAATGGAACTATCCAAAACTAGTAGAAAAATAGAGAAAAACATAGTGAGATAGTGTACATGGGTTCAATGGCCATTCAGAAATCTGATGGTAGAGGAGAAGAGGCTCTTCCTGAAACATCGAGAGTGTACCTTTGGGCTCCTGTACCTGCACCTTGATGATAGCAATGAGAAGATGGCATGTCCTTGGTGATGGAGGTCCTAAGTGATGGATGCCACCTTGTCAAGATGTCTTCAGTGCTGGGGAGAGTAGTGCCCATGATGGAATTGGCTGAGTTTTCAACTATCTATAGCCTTTTCTCATCCTGTGCAGTGACCCCTCCTTACTAGACAGAAATGCAACCAGATCAGTACATCTGTAGAAATTTGAGAGTTTTGGTGACAAGACCCTTTCCACAGTTACACAGCTGGGAATGGTGAAGAGCTGCAGACTACGGAGGACCCAAGATGAGATGGGTGAGGTGGAGGGGAGGGAAGCACAAGTAGAATGCTCCCGATGTTATATTTGAATGCACTATACAGGAAAAGGCAGATGATCTTGTAGTGCAGTTAGAAATTGGTAGCTATGATGTTGTGGGAACCATTGAGACATGGCTGAAAGAAGATCATAGTTGGAGCTTAACACCTGAGGATACATCTTGTATTGAACGGACACCCACGTTGGCAAGGGTGGTGAGCCGGCTATATAAGTGAAAAAAATGAAATCAAATCCTGAGAAAAAGGTGACATAGAAGACCATTAAAGTGAAGAAGCTGCAAGGGTTAAAAGATCTTTCTGGGAGTTATACAAGACCATGAGGAAAAGGAGTAGCAGTAGGCCAATTGGCCCATCAAGTCTGCTTCACCATTCCATAATGGCTGATTCATTTCTCATCTCTACCCCAATCTCCTAACTTCTTCTTGCCCTGTCCAATCAAGAATCTATCAACCTCTGCCTTAAATATACATGAACACTTGCACTCAGAGGCTGCCTGTGACAATAAATTCCAAAGATTCACCGCTCCCTGATGAAAGAAATTCCTTCTCATCTCTGTTCTAAAAGTACACCCCTGTATTCTGAGGCTGTGTCCTCTGCTCATAGACACTCCCACCAAAGGAAACATCCTCTCCACATCCACTCTATCGAGGCCTTTCACTATTCAATAGGTTTCATTGAGGTTACCCCTCATTCTTCTGAAGGGTTCCTTTACCTTAAGATCTCTAATGAATTCTCATTCATTGTACAACACCCAATCCAGAATGGCTGACCCCCTAGTGGGTTCAACCGTGAGCTACACTGAATAGCCATCTCATAGGCATTCTAGAAATTCACCCTCTTGCAATCCCATACTAACCTGATTTTCCCAATCTACTTGCATCTTCAAGACCCCCATGGCTATTGTAACATTGCCCTTTTGGCATGCATTTTCCATCTCCCATTGTGACTTGTAGGCCTAATCCGTACTACTATTCAGGGATCTAGATATACTGAAACTCCCATCAAAGGTCTTTTTACCTTTGCAATTCCCCAGCTCTATCCACAATGATTCAACACCTTCCAACCCTATATCACCTCTTTCTAATGATTTAATTTCATTTTTTTACCCACAGAGCCACGCTACCCTGCTACCTTCCTGTCTATCCTTTCAATACAAGTGCATCCTTGGACATTAAGCTCCCAGCCATAACCTTCTTTCAGCCATGATTCCGTGATGGGCACAACATCATCCCTGCCAGTCTCTAACTGATACGTTCAATGACCTTATTCCATATAATGTGTGCACTCAAATATTAAACCTTCCATCCTGTACTCATCCTTTTTGATTTTATCCACCTTTTACATTGCAACTCATGCTGTTGACTGCAATTTTGCCCAATCATCAGCCTCTCCTTCCTAGGAGTCTCACTACTCCTCAGGTAGTCGAACTCATGGTGCAATTAGCGATTGGTCAGTGTGCCATTGTGGACATCACTGAGTCGTGGCTGAAAGGCCGTGGTTGGGAGCTGAATATCGAAGGAAGGACAGGCGGGAAGGCAAAGGCGGTGGTGTGGCTCTGTTGGTAAGAGATGGAACTACACCTTTTGAAAGAGGTGACATAGGGTCAGAGAATATTGAATCTTTCTGGGTGGAGTTAGGAAATTGCAAGTTTGATAAAAACTTTATGAGAATCATATATAGGCCTCCAAATAGTAGCCAAAATATGGGGCTGAGATTGCAAAGAGAGCTGGAAAGGGCATGTAATAAGGGTAATGTCACAATTGTAATGGGGGTCTTCAATATGCAAGGGGATTTGGAAAATCAGGTTTGTATCAGATCACAAGAGAGGAAATTTGTTGAATGCTTACGAGATGGCTTTTTCGAGCAGCTTGTGCTTGAGCCTACTCGGGGAAAGGCTATCATAGATTGGGTGTTGTGTAATAACCCAGATCTTATTAGAGAGCTTAATGTAAAGGAACCCTGAGGAGGCAGTGATCATATGATTGAATTCATACTGCAACTTGAGAGGGAGAAGCACAACTCACATGTATTAGTATCACAATGGAATAAAGGAAATTGCAGAGGCACGAGAGCAGAGCTTGCCCAAGTAGATTGGAGGAGGATATTGGCGGGGATGACGGCAGAACAGAGATGGCTGAAGTTTTTGGGAATAGTTCATTAGGTGCAGGATAGGTATGTCTCACAGAAAAAGAACTGTGGCTGACAAGTGAGTTAAGGACCGCATAAAAGCCAAGGAAAGGGCATATAATGTTACAAAAGTGATTGGGAAGTTGGATAATTAGAAAGTTTTTAAAATCCAACAAAAAGCAACTGAAAAAAGCTATAAGAAGGGAAAAGATAAAATATGAGGGCAAGCTAGTCAATAATATAAAGCAGGACACCAAAAGTTTTTTCAGTTATATAAAGAGTAAACGGTAGGTGAGAGGTGATATTGGACGACTGGAAAATGATACTGGTGAGATAGTGAAGGGAGAGGTAGAAATGCCAGATAAGCTAAATAAGTACTTTGCCTCCATCTTTACTGTGGAAGATAGTGTGCCAGAGGTCCGTGAGTGTCAGGGAGCAGGAGTGAGTGCTATTGCTATTACAAAGGAAAAAGTGCCAGGCAAACTCAAAGGTCTTAAGGTGGATCAGTCACCGGAGCCAGATGAACTACATTCCAGAGTCCTGAGAGAGGTTGCTGAAGAAATAACGAATGAATTGGTCCTGATCTTTCAGGAATCACTTGATTCTGGCATTGGCCTAGAGGACTGGAAGATTGCAAATGTCACTCCACTCTTTAAGAAGCGAGGAAGGTAAAAGAGAGGAAATTATAGGCCAGTTAGCCTAACCTCAGTGGTTAGGAAAGTGTTGGAATCTATTATTAAGGATGAGGTTTTGGAGTACTTGGAGACTACTGATAAAATAAGTCAAAGTCAGCATGGTTTCTGAGAAAAGAATCTTAACAAATCTGTTAGATTTCTTTGAGGAAATAACAAGCAGGTTAGACAAAGGAGAGGCAGTGGATGTCATTTACTTGGATTTTCAGAAAGCATTTGATAAGGAGCCACACATGAGGCTGCTTAACAAGATAAAAACCTATGACATTACAGGAAAGATACTGCCATGGATAGAGGAATGGTTTACAGGCAGGAGGCAGTAATTGGGAATAAAGAGGACCTTTTCTGGTTGGCTGCCAGTGACTAGTGGTGGGCCTCAGGGGTCAGTATTGGGACTGCTACTTTTCACATTGTTTGTCAATGATTTAGATAATGGAATTGATGGCTTTGTGGTAAAGTTTGTGGATGATACGAAGATAGGTAGAGGGGTAGGTAGTGCTGAGGAAGCAATGTGATTGCAGCAGGACTTAGACAAATTGGAAGAATGAGCAAAAAAGTGGCAGATGGAATACAGTGTTGGGAAACGTATGGAATGCATTTTGGCAAAAGGAACAATAATACAGGCTATTATCTAAGTGGGGAGAAAATTCAAACATCAGAAGTTCATAGGGACTTAGGAGTCCTTGTGTAAGACTCCCAGAAGGTTAACTTACAGGCTGAGTCTGTAGTTTTGGTATTTATTTCAAGGGGAACAGAATATCCTGTAAAAGCGGGAGATAATACTGAGGCTTTATCAGACACTAGTCAGGCCGCACTTGGAGTATTGTCAACAGTTTTGGGTCCCATATCTCAGAAAGGATGTGTTGTCATTGGAGAGAGTCCAGAGGAGGTTCATGAGGATGCTTTGGACCTGTAGTCGTTGGAATTTAGAAGAATGCGGAAAGATCTCGTTGAATCCTATTGAATGTTGAAAGGACTAGATTGGGTGGATATGGAGAGAATGTAGGTCCCCTGCAGACAGAAACAGGTGAATTGATTATGGGGAGCAAGGACATGGCAGACCAATTGAATAATTACTTTGGTTCTGTCTTCACTAAGGAGGACATAAATAATCTTCCAGAAATAGTAACGGACAGAGGGTCCAGTGAGATGGAGGAACTGAGTGAAATACATGTTAGTAGGGAAGTGGTGTTAGGTAAATTGAAGGGATTGAAGGCAGATAAATCCCCAGGGCCAGATGGTCTGCATCCCAAAGTGCTTAAGGAAGTAGCCCAAGAAATAGTGGATGCATTAGTGATAATTTTTCAAAACTCGTTAGATTCTGGACTAGTTCCTGAGGATTGGAGGGTGGCTAATGTAACCCCACTTTTTAAAAAAGGAGGGAGAGAGAAACCGGGGAATTATAGGCCGGTTAGCCTAACGTCGGTGGTGGGGAAACTGCTGGAGTCAGTTATCAAGGATGTGATAACAGCACATTTGGAAAGCAGTGAAATGATCGGACAAAGTCAGCATGGATTTGTGAAAGGAAAATCATGTCTGACAAATCTCATAGAATTTTTTGAGGATGTAACTAGTAGAGTGGATAGGGGAGAACCAGTGGATGTGGTATATTTGGATTTTCAAAAGGCTTTTGACAAGGTCCCACACAGGAGATTAGTGTGCAAACTTAAAGCACACGGTATTGGGGGTAAGGTATTGGTGTGGGTGGAGAATTGGTTAGCAGACAGGAAGCAAAGAGTGGGAATAAACGGGACCTTTTCAGAATGGCAGGCGGTGACTAGTGGGGTACCGCAAGGCTCAGTGCTGGGACCCCAGTTGTTTACAATATATATTAATGACTTGGATGAGGGAATTAAATGCAGCATCTCCAAGTTTGCGGATGACACGAAGCTGGGTGGCAGTGTTAGCAGTGAGGAGGATGCTAAGAGGATGCAGGGTGACTTGGATAGGTTGGGTGAGTGGGCAAACTCATGGCAGATGCAATTTAATGTGGATAAATGTGAAGTTATCCACTTTGGTGGCAAAAATAGGAAAACAGATTATTATCTGAATGGTGGCCGATTAGGAAAAGGGGAGGTGCAACGAGACCTGGGTGTCATTATACACCAGTCATTGAAAGTGGGCATGCAGGTACAGCAGGCGGTGAAAAAGGCGAACGGTATGCTGGCATTTATAGCGAGAGGATTCGAGTACAGGAGCAGGGAGGTACTACTGCAGTTGTACAAGGCCTTGGTGAGACCACACCTGGAGTATTGTGTGCAGTTTTGGTCCCCTAATCTGAGGAAAGACATCTTTGCCATAGAGGGAGTACAAAGAAGGTTCACCAGATTGATTCCTGGGATGGCAGGTCTTTCATATGAAGAAAGACTGGATGAACTGGGCTTGTACTCGTTGGAATTTAGAAGATTGAGGGGGGATCTGATTGAATCTGATTTAAAGGGATTGGACAGGCTAGATGCGGGAAGATTGTTCCCGATGTTGGGGAGGTCCAGAACGAGGGGTCACAGTTTGAGGATAGAGGGGAAGCCTTTTAGGACCGAGATTAGGAAAAACTTCTTCACACAGAGAGTGGTGAATCTGTGGAATTCTCTGCCACAGCAAACTGTTGAGGCCAGTTCATTGGCTATGTTTAAGAGGGAGTTAGATATGGCCCTTGTGGCTACAGGGGTCAGGGGGTATGGAGGGAAGGCTGGGGCGGGGTTCTGAGTTGGATGATCAGCCATGATCATAATAAATGGCGGTGCAGGCTCGAAGGGCCGAATGGCCTACTCCTGCACCTATTTTCTATGTTTCTATGTTTCTATGTTTCCTATGGTGGGGGTATCCAGAACTGGAGGACACAGCCTCAACATTGAGGGATGACCCTTTAGAACAGAGGTAAGGAGGAAGTCTTTAATCAGAGATTAGGAAATCTGTGGAATGCTCTGCCACAGACTGCGGTGGAAGCCCATTTCCATGCGTACATTTAAGGCAGAAGTTGATCGTTTTCTGATCGGTCAGAGCATCAAAGGATATGGCGGGAAGGTGGGTGTATGGGGTTGAGTGGGATCCAGGGTCAGCCATGATGGAATAGCAGAGCAGACTTGACAGGTGGAATGGCTTTAACCCGCTCTTATATCTTATGGTCTTACATATTGCCTCTGTTTTTAAACCTCCCTCTGCACTATCGCTCTGGTTCCCATTCCCATTTTAAACCCACTTGAACAAGAGTACCTGGAGGCAGATGACAAGATAGGCCAAAGCCAGCATAGTTTCCTGAAAGGAAAATCCTGCCTGACTAACCTACTGCAATTTTTTGAGGAAATTACAATCACGGTAGACAAAGGAGATGCAGTAGATGTGTTGTACTTGGATTTTCAGAAGCCCTTTGACAAGGTGCCGTACATGAGGCTGCTTAGCAAGATAAGAGCCCATGGAATTACAGGGGAGTTACTAGCATGGGTGGAACATTGGCTGATGGGCAGAAAATGGAGAGTGGGAATAAAGGGATCCTATTTTGGCTGGCTGCCGGTTACCAGTGGAGTTCCACAGGGGTCGGTGTTGGGACTGCTGCTTTTTACAATGTCTGTCAATGATTTGGACTATTGGATTAATGGATTTGTGCCTAAATTTGCCGATGATACAAAAATAGGTGGAGGAGTGGGTAGTGTTAAGGAAACAGAGCCTGCAGAGAGGCTTAGATAGTTTAGGTGAATGGGCAAAGAAGTGGCAAATGAAATACAATGTCAGAAAGTGTATGGTCATGCACTTTGGTGGAAGAAATAAACGAGCAGACTATTATTTAGATGGGGAGAGAATTAAAAATGCAGAGATGCAAAGGGACTTGGGAGTCCTTGTGCAGGATACCCTAAAGGTTAACCTCCAGGTTGAGTTGGTTATGAAGAAGGCAAATGCAATGTTAGCATTCATTTCTAGAGGTATAGAATATAAGCCCAGGGATGTGATGTTGAGGCTCTGTAAGGCACTCGTGAGACCACACTTAGAGTATTGTGTGCAATTTTGGGCTCCTTATTTTAGAAAGGATATACTGACATTGGAGAGGGTTCAGAGAAGATTCATGAGAATGATTCCAGGAATGAAAGGGTTACTGTATGAGGAACGTCTGGCAGCTCTTGGGCTGTATTCCCTGGAGTTCAGGAGAATGAGGGGAGATCTCATAGAAACATTCCAAATGTTTAAAGGCCTGAACAGGTTACATATGGCAAAGTTATTTCCCATGGTAGGGATGTCCAGGACAAGAGGGCATGACTTAAGGATTGAAAGACGTCCACTTTGAATAAAGATGCAGAGAAATTACTTCAGTGTGAGGGTGGTAAATCTATGGAATTTGTTGTCATGTGTGGCTGTGGAGGCCAAGTCATTGGGTGTATTTAAGGCAGAGATAGATAGGTTCTTGATTAGCCAGGGAATCAAAGGGTCTGGGGAGAAGGCAGGAGGGTGGGGATGACTGGAATAATTGGATTAGCCCATGATTAAATCACGGAGACGACTCAATGGGCCGAATGGCCTACTTTCTGCTCCTATATCTTATGGTCTTATGGTGTCAACAACTCGAGCCAACTTGTCCGCAAGGATATTGGACCCCCTCAGATTCAGGTGTAATCCTTCCTTTTTGTACAGGTCATTTCTTCCCGAGGCGGGATCCCAATGGTCCATAGATCTGAACCAGTTCCTCAGCCACGCACTCATCTGCCACAACATCCTATTCTTACCCTCACTGGCATCTGGCACAGGCAGCAATCCAGAGATGACAACTTCAGAGGTCCTGTTTCTCAGCTTTCTACCTAGCTCCCTGAAAGCTCTCCTCAAGACATCCTCACCTTGGCTACCTATGTCATTGATGCCAATATGTACCAAGACTTCTGAGTGCACACCCTTGCCCTTGAGATCCTGGTAACATACCATCCGGGTATCTCAGTTATTCCCACAGGACCTCGTCTCTGTTGCTCTGACTAAGAAATCTCTTTCAAGCACTGCATTCTTCCTCTTCTGCTCTTCTGAGCCACAGCAGCAGAGATCTGGTCAATGAGCCCCCCACACACACTGCCCAGTAGGTCATCCCCCCCAATAGTGTCTAAAGTTGTATAATTATGATTGAGGGAAACGGCCTCCGGTGTACTCTGCATTGGCTGTGCATTTCCCCTCCTCCTGACATGCCTCCTGCAACCCAGGGGTGACTGCCTCCCTGTAGCTCCTGTTTATCACCTCCACCTTCTCCCGTATGAGTCGAAGGTCGACAAGCTGCAGTTCCATTTGCTTAATACGTTCTCTCAGGAGCTGCAGCTCGGTGCACCTGGTGCAGACGTGTTTATCCGGGAGACTGGAAGTCTCGCAGACTTTCTACATCCCAGACGGAGTATAGAACTCTGCCCCTGGAGCCAGTCTCGCTGTGCCGTGCACAAACAGAGCAATGAACAAACAAGAACTACCAGAGAGTTGCTGAATGGTTGCTCCTCAACTCAGAGAAACTGCTGTGAAACTCTGCCTTTCAAATCTTGATGGTCAATCTGACTTAAAAAGTAGCTCTTTTTATAGCTCTTTTTACACATTGCTTCCTACAGGCATTCAAGACCTGTGACCCAGGCCTGTACCAGAAAATCAAGTATGACTTGTGGAAGGGTATTTCAAGGGTGAAGAGAGAATTTCGAATGAGGTTGGAGGTGACATCGGATGCACAGCAGCTCTGGCAGGGTTTGCAAGACATTACTTCCTACAAAGTGAAACCCAATAGCGTGAATGGCAGTGATGTTTTACTACCAGATGAACTCAATGCCTTCTATGCACGCTTTGAAAGAGAGAACACAACTACAGCTGTGAAGATCCCTGCTGCACCTGATGACCCTGTGATCTCCGTCTCAGAGGGTGATGTTAGACTGTCTTTAAAGAGAGTGATCCCTCGCAAGGCAGAAGGTCCCGATGGAGTACCTGGTAAGGCTCTGAAAACCTGTGCAAACCAACTAGCCGGAGTATTCAAGGACATTTTCAACCTCTCACTGCTACGGGCGGAAGTTCCCACTTGTTTCAAAAAGGCAATAATTATACCAGTGCCAAGGGAGAATAATGTGAGCTGCCTTAATGACTCTCGCCGGTAGCACTCACATCTACAGTGATGAAATGTTTTGAGAGGTTGGTCATGACTAGACTGAACTCCTGCCTCAGCAAGAACCTGGACCCACTGCAATTTGCCTATGGCCACAGTAGGTCAACGGCAGATGCAACCTCAATGGCTCTTCACGCAGCTTTAGACCACAAGAACAACACAAACACCTATGTCAGGATGCTGTTCATCGACTATAGCTCAGCATTTAATATCATCATTCCCACACTCCTGATTGGAAAGTTGCAGAACCTGGCCTCTGTACCTCTTTCTGCAAATGGATCCTTGATTTCCTAACCAGAAGACCACAGTCTGTGTGGATTGGTGATAATACCTCCTCCTCGCTGACGATCAACAAGGGTGCACCTCAGGGGTGTGTGCTTAGCCACTGCTCTACTCTCTATATACACATAACTGTGTGGTTAGGCATAGCTCAAATACCATCTATAAATTTGCTGACGATACATCCATTGTTGGTAGAATCTCAGGTGGTGACGAGAGAGCATACAGGAGTGAGATATGCCAACTAGTGGAGTGGTGCTGCAGCAACAACCTGGTACTCAACGTCAGTAAGACAAAAGAGCTGATTGTGGACTTCAGGAAGGGTAAGATGAAGGAACACATACCAATCCTCATAGAGGGATCAGAAGTGGAGAGAGTGAGCAGCTTCAAGTTCCTGGGTGTCAAGATCTCTGAGAATCTAACCTGGTCCCAACATATTGATGCAGTTATAAAGAAGGCAAGACAGCGGCTATACTTCATTAAGAGATTGAGGAGATTTGGTACACTCAAAAACTTCTATAGTTGTACTGTGGAGAGCATTCTGACAGGCTGCGTCACAGTCTGGTGGGGGGGGGGGTGCTACTGCACAGGACTGAAAGAAGCTGCAGAGGGTTGTAAATTTAGCTAGCCCCATCTTGGGTACTAGTCTACAAAGTACCCAGGACATCTTCAAGGAGCGGTGTCTCAGAAAGGCAGCGTCCATTATTAAGGACCTCCAGCACCCAGGGCATGCCCTTTTCTCACTGTTACCATCAGGTAGGAGATACAGAAGCCTGAAGACACACACTCAGCGATTCAGGAACAGCTTCCTCCCCTCTGCCATCCGATTCCTAAATGGACATTGAACCTTTGGGCACTACCTCACTTTTTTAATATATAGTACTTCTGTTATTCTGCATGATTATTAATCTATTCAATATATGTATACTGTCATTGATTTACTTATTTATCTATTATTATTATTTTTGTTTTTTTTCTATGTTATGTATTACATTGAACTGCTGCTGCTAAGTTAACAAACCTCACGTCACATTCCAGTGATAATAAACCTGATTCTAATTCTGATTCTTAACTCAGAGGCCTGAATGAGAAATAGAAAAGGCATGTTTAAAAGACAATGTTACAATAGTCATGGCGAATATCAATATATAGGTAGATTTGGAAAACCATGTTGGTGCTGGATCCCAAAAGAGGGAAATTATAAAATGCCTACAAGATGGCTACAGTATTCAGAGTAGCTAAAGGCAATTCTGGATTGTGTAGCGAGCTAGATCTGATTAGGGAGCTCCCAAGGAACACTTGGGAGAAAGTGATCATAATATGATAGAATTCATCTTGCAGTTTGAGAGAGAAAAGATAACATCAGGTGTATCAGTATTACAGTAGAGTAAGGGGAATTAGGCATTAGAGAGGAGCTGGCCAAAGTTGATTGGAAGGGAACACTAGCAGGGATGATGGCAGAGCAGCAATGACTGGAGTTGCTGGGGGAAATTCGGAAGGTGCAGGATACATATATCATAACGATGAAGGATTTTTCTGAAAGGGGTATGAGGGAACTGTGGCTGACAAGGGAAGTTAGAACAAGAATCAGAATCAGGTTTATTGTCACCAGCATGTGTTGTGAAATTTGTTAACTTAGCAGCAGCAGTTCAATGCAATACATGGTAATATAGGTAGGAAAAAGATTAAATAAGTAAATCAATTATAGTACATTATATATATGTATGTATATTGGATAGATTAAAACAGTGCAAAAATAGATATAATATATATTTTAAAAAAGTGAGGTAGTGCCCGAGAGTTCAATGTCCATTTAGGAATTCGATGGCAGAGGGGAAGAAGATGTTCCTGAATCACTGAATGTGAGCCTTCAGGCTTCTGTACCTCCTACCTGATAATAACAGTGAGAAGAGGGCGCGCCCTGGGTGATGGGAGTCCTTAATAATAGACGGTACCTTTCTGAGGCACTGCTCCTCAAAGTTATCTTGGATACTACGGAGGCATGTACCCAAGATGGAGCTAACTAATTTTATAACTTTCTGTAGCTTCTTTTGGTCCTGTGCAGTAGTTCCCCCGCCCCCTCCATACCAGACAGTGATGCAGCCTGTCAGAATGCTCTAAACAGTACATCTATAGAAATTTTACATAGAAACATAGAAAATAGGTGCAGGAGTAGGCCATTTGGCCCTTCGAGCCTGCACCGCCATTCAGTATGATCATGGCTGATCATCCAACTCAGAACCCTGCACCAGCCTTCCCTCCATACCCCCGATCCCTTTAGCCACAAGGGCCATATCTAACTCCCTGTTAAATATAGCCAATGAACTGGCCTCAACTGTTTCCTGTGGCAGAGAATTCCACAGATTCACCACTCTCTGTGTGAAGAAGTTTTTCCTAATCTCGGTCCTAAAAGGCTTCCCCTTTATCCCCAAACTGTGACCCCTCGTTCTGGACTTCCCCAACATTGGGAACAATCTTCCTGCATCTAGCCTGTCCAATCCATTTAGGATTTTATATGTTTCAATAAGATCCCCCCTCAGTCTTCTAAATTCCAACGAGTATAAGCCTAGCCGATCCAGTCTTTCATCATATGAAAATCCTGCCATCCCAGGAATCAATCTGGTGAACCTTCTTTGTACTCCCTCTATGGCAAGAATGTCTTTCCTCAGATTAGGGGACCAAAACTGCACACAATACTCCAGATGTGGTCTCACCAAGGCCTTGTACAACTGTAGTAGTACCTCCCTGCTCCTGTACTTGAATCCTCTTGCTATGAATGCCAGCATACCATTCGCCTTTTTCACCGCCTGCTGTACCTGCATGCCCACTTTCAATGACTGGTGTATAATGACACCCAGGTCTCGTTGCACCTCCCCTTTTCCTAATCGGCCACCATTCAGATAATAATCTATTTTCCTGTTTTTGCCACCAAAGTGAATAACCTCACATTTATCCACATTAAATTGCACCTGCTATGAATTTGCCCACTCACCTAACCTATCCAAGTCACCCTGCATCCTCTTAGCATCCTCCTCACAGCTAACACTGCCGCCCAGCTTCATGTCATCCGCAAACTTGGAGATGCTGCATT
The DNA here is from genome assembly GCF_963921235.1 of Mobula hypostoma. NCBI lineage: Eukaryota > Metazoa > Chordata > Chondrichthyes > Myliobatiformes > Myliobatidae > Mobula > Mobula hypostoma. Next base: position 292,067 of record NW_026948145.1, on the reverse strand, counting down.
TAATTCCCTCATCTAAGTCATTAATATATATTGTAAACAACTGGGGTCCCAGCACTGAGCCTTGCAGTACCCCATTAGTCACTGCCTGCCATTCTGAAAAGGTCCCGTTTATTCCCACTCTTTGCTTCCTGTCTGCCCACCAATTCTCTATCCACATATATACCTTACCCCCAATACTGTGTGCTTTAAGTTTGCACACTAATCTCCTGTGCGGGACCTTGTCAAAGGCCTTTTGAAAATCCAAATATACCACATCCACTGGTTCTCCCCTATCCACTCTACTAGTTACATCCTCAAAAAATTCTATGAGATTCATCAGACATGATTTTCCTTTCACAAATCCATGCTGACTTTGTCTGATGATCTCACCGCTTTCCAAATATGCTGTTATCACATCTTTGATAACTGACTCTAGCATTTTCCCCACCACCGATGTTAGGCTAACCGGTCTATAATTCCCCAGTTTCTCTCTCCCTCCTTTTTTAAAAAGTGGGGTTACATTAGCCACCCTCCAATCCTCAGGAACTAGTCCAGAATCTAACGAGTTTTGAAAAATTATCACTAATGCATCCACTATTTCTTGGGCTACTTCCTTAAGCACTCTGGGATGCAGACCATCTGGCCCTGGGGATTTATCTGCCTTCAATCCCTTCAATTTACCTAACACCACTTCCCTACTAACATGTATTTCGCTCAGTTCCTCCATCTCACTGGACCATCTGTCCCCTACTATTTCTGGAAGATTATTTATGTCCTCCTTAGTGAAGACAGAACCAAAGTAATTATTCAATTGGTCTGCCATGTCCTTGCTCCCCATAATCAATTCACCTGTTTCTGTCTGTAGGGGACCTACATTTGTCTTTACCAGTCTTTTCCTTTTTACATATCTATAAAAGCTTTTACAGTCAGTTTTTATCTTCCCTGCCAGTTTTCTCTCATAATCTTTTTTCCCCTTCCTAATTAAGCCCTTTGTCCTCCTCTGCTGAACTCTGAATTTCTCCCAGTCCTCAGGTGAGCCACTTTTTCTGGCTAATTTGTATGCTTCTTCTTTGGAATTGATACTATCCCTAATTTCCCCTGTCAGCCATGGGTGCACTACCTTCTTTGATTTATTCTTTTGCCAAACTGGGATGAACATTTTCAAGTGTTTTAAGTAACAAACCAAATCTCTTCAAACACCTCATGAAATATAGCCACTGTTTTACCTTCTTTATAGCTGCATCGATATGCTGTGACCAGGTTAGATCCTCAGAGATCTTGACACCCAGGAACTTGAAATTGCTCACTCTCTCCACTTCTGATCCCTCTATGAGGATTGGTTCATGACCCCTCGTTCTACCCTTCCTGAAGTCAGCTCTTTTGTCTTACTGACATTGGTCACAAGTTTGTTGCTAAGACACCGCTCAACTAGCTGGTATATCTCACTCCTGTACGCCCTCTCATCTCCATTTGAAATTCTACCAACAATGGTTGTATCATCAGCAAATTTATAGATGATATTTGAATTATAGCTAGCCGCACAGTCATAGGTATTGAGGGAGCAGAGCGACAGCAGTGAGGTGCGCCAGTGTTGGTCATCAGCGAGGAGGAGATATTATCACCAATCTGCACAGATTGTGTCTTCCAGATAGGAAGTCGAGGATCCAATTGCAGAGTGAGGTACGGAGGTCTGGGTTCTGTAGCTTATTGATCAGGACTGTGGGAATGCTGGTGTTAAACACTGAGCTATAGACATTGAACAATAGCCTGACATAGATGTTTGAATTGTCCAGGTGAAGGCTCTGTGAAGAGTCATTGAGATGACATCTTCTGCAGAGCTGTTGTGGTGATAGACAAATTGCAGTGGGTCCAGGTCCTTGCTGAGGCAGGAGTTATTTTCTAGTCATGACCAACCTCTCAAAGCATTGATGGAAGTCAAAGACAGAATAAAAGCTAAAGAGAGGGCATAATAACATAGCAAAAATAGTGGGATGTTTGAGGGTCGGGAAGATTTTAAAAGCCAAGTGAAGGCAACTAAAACACCATAAGGAGAGAATAGATGAAATATGAAGTTAAGCTAGTTAATAATATTAAAGAGGATACCAAAGTTTTTATTTCTGATATATACAGTATAAACAGTAAATGAGTAGTGAGAGTGGAAATTGGACCACTAGAAAATGATGCAGGAGAGCTAGTAATTGGGGACAAAAAATGGTGGACAAATTTGATAAGAATTTTGGATCAGTCTTCACTGTGGAACACATTATCAATAAGCCAAAAGTTCAAGAGTGTCAGGGGGCAAAAGTGAGTACAGTTGCTATTACTAAGGAGAAGGGGCTTGGGAAGCTGAAAAGTTTGAAGGTCGATAAGTCACCCTGATCAGATGGACTACACCCCAGGGTTCTGAAAGAAGTAGCTGAAGAGATTATGGAGGAATTAATGATGGTCTTGCAAGAATCACTAGATTCTGTAATGGTTTTGGAGGACTGAAGATTTGCAAATGTCACTCTGCTCTTTCAGAAGGGAGGGAGGCAGAAGAAAGCAAATTATTGGCCAGTTTACTTGATTTCAGTGGTTGTGAAAGTGTTAGATTCCATTTTTAAGGACGAGGTGTCCAGGTACTTGGAGGCACATGGAGGCCAAAGTCAGCATGGTTTCCATAAGGGAAAAACTTGCCTGACAAACCTGTTGGAATGCTTTGCAGAAAGAACAGGCAGATTATACACAGGAGAGTCCGTGAATGTTGGATTTTCAGAAGGCTTTTGACAGTGTGCCACACATGTGGCTGCTCAGTAAGATAAGAGCCCTGGTGTTACAGGAAAGATACTATATAGATAGAAGACTGGCTGATTGACAGGAGACAAAGAGTTGAAATAAAGAGGGCCCATCCTGGTTGGCTTCCCATGACTAGTGGAGTTTTGCAGGGGTTGGTATTGGGACTGCTTATTTTCATCTCAATAATTTGGATGATGGAATTGATAATTCCTACTGTGATCAAGTTTGCAGAGAGAGGTGGAGGGACAGGTAGTGTTGAAGAAGTAGAGAATCTGCCGAAGGACTTGGACATATTTGGAAAATGAACAAAGAGGTGACAGATGGAGTATAATGAAGGGAATTGTAAGGTCATGTTGTTTGGTAGAAGGAATAAAGGCATAGATGATTTTCTAAATAGCGATAACATTCAAAGATCAGAGGTGCTAAGGGACTAGGGAGTCCAGGTGTCCTAGTATATAATTCCCTAAAGATAACGTGTGGGTTGACTCAGTGGTAAGAAAGGGAAATGCAATGTTAGCATTCATTTCAAGAGAGCTAGAATATAAGAACAAGTCTTGATCCTGAGGCTTTATAAGGCAGTGGCCAGACTGCACTTGGAGTACAGTGAGTAGATTCGGGCCCCTTATCTAAGAAAGGATGTGCTGGCATTCGAGAGGGTCCTGAGGAGGTTCAGGAGAATGATTACAACAATAAAAGGGTTAATGTATGAGGGGCGTTTGATGGCTCTGGACCTGTACTCCCTGGAGATTAGAAGAATGTAGGGGCATCTTATTCAAACTTATCAAATACTGAAAGGTCTAGCCAGACAGCGTGCATGTAGAGAGCATGTTTCCTATTGTTGGTGAGTCTAGGACCAGAGGGTACAGCCTCCAAATAGAGGGACATCCATTTTGAACAGAGATGAGAAGGAATTTCTCTAGCCAAAGGGTAGTGAATCTATGGAATTCTTTTGCCGTAGATGGCTGTGAGGCCAAGTCATTGAGCATATTTAAAGCAATGATTGATAGGGTCTTGCTTAGTCAGGGAATCAAAGATTACATGGAGAAGGAAGGAAAAGAGGTTGAGAGGGATAACAAATTATCCATGATCGAATGGAAGAGCAGAATCGATGGGCTGAATGGCCTCATTCTGCTCTTATGTCTTATTGTCCTATAAACTCTTTATAAGACAATAACTCCTGTTGTAGCTGATTGTGGACTTCAAAAAGGGTAATACAAGGGAACACAAATCAATCCTCATAGAGGGGTAAGAACTGGAGAGAGTGAGCAATTTCAGGTTCTGGTGTGTCAATATCTCTGAGGATCTAACCTGGTCTCAAAATATCAATGCAACTATAAAGAAGGCAAGACAGTGGCTATATTTTGTCAGGAGTTTGAAGAGATTTGGTTTGTCACCTGAAACACTTAAAAACTTCTTCAGAGGTACCCTGGAGAGCATTCTGGCTGGCTGCATCACTATGGGGTATGTGGGGGGGGGGGAGTGGTCTGCTACTGTACAGTATCGAGTGATCTGTAGAGAGTTATAAGAAAAGTCAGCTTGATCTTGGGTACTAGCATTTGCAGTATCCAAGACATCTTCAAGGATCAGTGCCTCGGAAAAGAGGGTTCCATGATCAAGTCCCCTCACCACCCAAGACACACCCTCTTCTCACTGTTACCATCAGGGAGGAGGCACACACTCCGTGAATCAGGAACAGTTTCTTCCCCTCTGCCATCCACTTTCTAAGTGGATAGTGAACCATGAACACTATTTCATTACTTTTGTTTAAATTTCTGCTTTTGCATTGCTTATCTGAATTTAGCTATTTAATACACACACACACATACACACACATATATATATATACATATACACTGTAATTCCGATTTTCTATATTTATCATATATTGCATTGCACTGCTGCCACAGTGTTAGCAGAATTCATGACATATACCGATGATATTAAACCTGACTCTGATTTTGTCAGGAGAGGGAAACCAGAGGTTCATGACCCAGTGATTATCGGTGGATCAGAGGTGGAGAAGGTCAGTAACTTTAAATTCATGGTTGTCACCGTCTCAGAGGACCTGTGCTGGACCCACCATATAAATATTATTGCAAAGAAAGCACGAAAGCGCCTTTACTTTGTCACGAATTTGTGGAGTTTGGTTTGTCATCAAAATCACTGGCAAACTTCTATAGATGTGTGATGGAAAATGTACTGACTGGCTGCATTGTGGCCTGGTACGGGAAACATCTTTTGAGTGGAAAATTCTTCAAAAGTAGTGGATTCGGCCCTGTACATCACGGGTGAAACCCTCCAAACTATTATACACATCTACATGAAATGTTGTTGTAGAAAAGCAGCATCCATCATCAAAGATCTTCACCACACAACTCTTCTCTCGCTGTTGCCATCAGGTAAAAGGTACAGGTGCCTCAGAACTCGCACCACCAGGTTCAAGAATAGTTACTAACCCTCAAGCATCAGGCTCTTGAACAAAAGGGTATAGCTATACTAATTTAAGGACTTTGTTATATTTTTATATTGATGGATATTATATTGTTATTTAATACTCGCTATTTATTGCTATTTATTTATATCTGCACTTACACAGTTTGTTTACAGTTTACAGTTACTGCCCTATAGATTTTCTAAGTATTTCCGCAGAAAAATAATCTCAGGGCTGCACGTGGTGACATGTACTCTGATAATAAATTTTACTTTGATCTTTGAATATCCGACGCTCGCTGAAATGAGTGCGAACCAAATGTTCAGCACCACGGACAGTCCATTCCGCTTTCAGCACCACGGATAGTTCCTGACTCATTCGGCACCAGACCTGCTCTACGTACATATTCTGGGCCGGAATCTGAATCTGCTCCTCGCTTCCTCCCGCCCATCCACTCACATCTCTCCCCACATTCCTCCCCCCCACACACACACACACGCACACAGCCCCACAAACACAGAGAGGCCACCTATTATTGTGACTCTGGCTATGGGGTTGCTGCAGATGGAATGCTACATGGCGACAGAGAGAGAGAGTAAGAAGCGGAAGGGTCAGGCGAGGGACGGAGATAGATGGTTAGATACAAATAAATGATATAAACTACAGTGAAAGGGGACAGAGAGAGTTACGTGTCGAGTGCTTAATAGATGGGGTGAGAGAAAAGGTAAAGTGGTCTCCATAGAGAGATAGCTAGTTAATACATAAGTAGAATAGAGATAGATGGATGGAGAAAGGGGCAGGATGGGACATGGGAGGGAGGGATAGAAGGAGGAAAGGAGGGAGAGAGAGAGGGAGGAGAAGTTGTGCAGGTATTGAGAGAGGACCAGATGGCGACAGATGGTTGAGAGGCAGAGAGATGGGGGTTTCCTTGTAGGTCTAAAACCTTGCCCTGTCGTGGGACAAAACCTGGCAGCTTGTGGAGCTCGGCCGCTGTCCATTCACCGGAGAGACTCGAGTCGGTGTTGGCGGCGCCCGATCAGCTTCCACCGGCGGACGGCCGACTAATGTGCCTGGCTGCGAGCTGAAAATTGCTTTGCAGAAATCTGCAAATTTTATTCCGTGCGTTATAATTTTTGGGGGAAGGAGAAAGGGCTTAAAAAAATTATTTTCTTAATAATCATCTCCGCCGGGACTCGAACCCGGAACCTCTGGATTAGAAGTCCAGCGCGCTCGTCCATTGCGCCACAGAGACCGACCCGCTCTCATCGTTCCTGGATGCAAGAATTTGAGTAAATTTTCATCGCAGCGATATTACAATGTAGTGTGGCGCTTGGCAAGATCTGGATGTGGATTTCTTCCGTGACTGGACTGGGATTCAAATCAATGGAGAGGAGAACGATGGCGCTAAATATTGAGGCCATTCGCTCCGTTCCTGCTCCCAACACCGCCGTATCTTCAGCCCCATTGCCCCCCACATTTCCATTTACTTCTTCCACCCCCCCCCCCGCCGCACCCAAACACTGGAGACAATTTACAGCAGAAAATTAACCCATAAAATTGCACATCTCTGAGCTGTGGGGGTGGGGAACCGGAGTACATGGGGCGGGGGGGGGGGAAACCAGGTGGTCAGAAGCAAACTCCACGCAGGCACCTCCAGAGATCGCGACTGAACCTGGGTCGCTGAAACTGGAAGGCAGCGTCACTACACACTGCACTTCTCCGGATGAGTGGCTGGTGACCTGCATAGTTGGTCAGCCATTACTGGATCTCTCTTGCTGGAACTGAAGGCAGAAAGGTGTGCGTCCTAGTGCTGGAACGGTTGGGATTTGATACAGAATATGGGGGGAGAGCATGCGAGCATGGGTTTCCTGACGGGCTTTCGGTAAGCTGCCTTACAAGCCTCATCATCTGCTGGAGACCAGCGTTCAGCAGAATTTGCTTCAGGCCCAGGACAGAGCACGTCATTGACACCTTGCTCCAGTTATCCCAGGCTCTGGGGAGACTACACCAGGATTACGTATTTATTTAGTTATTGAGATACAGTATAGCATGGAATTGGCCCCTCCAGCCCCACGGCCCAGCTCCCCCCAACTTAACCCTAGCCTAATGACCAGACAATTGTCCTACAAATCAGTATGTCTTTGGACTGTGGGAGGAAACTGGAGCACCCAGAGGAAACCTACGCAGTCATGGGGAGAGTAAACCATCTCTTTACAGATTGTGGCAGCAACTGAACCTGGGTCACTGTAAAGCCTTGTTCTAACCACAGTGCTAGCATGCCAACCCAATATTGTGGATGGGTCTGGGCTCACCACCTAACAGAGGGAGTGCAGTGAAGGGAGAGCGGTTGTTTGTCCCACGAGAAGAGATGAAGCAGACTGGGACTGTCCTCTCTAGAGTTTAGAAGAATGGGAGATGATCTCACAGAAATATCCAAACTCTTTAAAAGAGGGTAGGTGTGGGGAAAATGTTTCCCCTGGCTGGGGTATCAAGATGCAAGGATCACAGCCTCAGAATAAAGGCTCACCTCGGTCTATAATAACACCCACCCTCTCCACTGGGACCCCATCTTTCCTGGGATGTGTTTACCATGACTGTCCTCAGTGTCATACTGGGGCCCACCCACCGTTCCTTCGGAGCCGCACAAGTACGAGTCCACTCTGTAAGTAAGGGGCTCCTGCACAATGGCCTTTGTTGCCACACAACATCGAAACAGTCAGAGCGCCACACAACTTTCAGGCCGTATGATAATTTCCTGCTCAGAGCAATGGTTGGTCTGTGCAGCTGTAAATAAATTGAGAGGGAATATTGGGTCTAAATGGTTTGGACACAGTTTCAGTGTCCCCACTCTGTGTTTGAGGTGGAGGACAATGAACCGTCTGTCTTCCTAACACGGGATTGACCCCCTCAAACCGGGTGTGGTGGGTGGGGGGGGTGACGTGTCACCAGAGAGAGGTGAGGGAGGTAAATCTATGGATACCAACTGCCACCACCTTCCTCCCTGCCCACTGCTCGTCTTCCATACTTTAGACGACACAAAGCAGCCTTGACCTGTCCCCATTGCACAACCTCTCGGTAACCAGAATGCCTGGTGAGGGAGATGGGTGGCAATTAGGTAGGAGGAGAGAGGGAGAGAAGGAGGGGAAGGCAGACAGGGAGAGAGGACAGAGAGAAGAGGTGGAGAGAGGGAGGGGAAGTGGGAGGGGGAGGGGACGGGAGAGGTAGGAAGGAATAGAGAGATTCAATATTGAATGATTGACACCTGAGTGACTAATACGAAGTCTTTATTCCCAGTTGTCCAGTTTACTGCCGTCACTTGGTGCCCTGAGACGCACAGTCCAATCCCAGTGTCAGAGGAGGGTGGCCTGCTGCTGAGGGCGCTGGGAGACCCCTCCCTGCCACAAGGACCTTGCCGCCCCCCGCACCTCCTGAAACTCAGCCCACAGGGCCGCACAGCGGGATCTGGGCGAAGGGAGGCCATCTGCTACGGGCTGCCGACGCTGCTGCTGCCACGGACGACCCACTCCTGTGTCTGGGGGGGGGGGGAGTGGGGAGGGGTCAAATTGGAGAAGCAATTCATGCCCAACTCCCCTCCCATCAGCCATCCATCCACTTCCCCCCCCCCACCACAGCCGAACTCCCCTCCCCCACCACAGCCCAACTCCCCTCCCCCACCACGTTCCCTCCCCCACCGTCTAACTCCTCCAACTCTCCTCTCCCACCTCCCCTCCCAGTTCCATCTCTCCTTTCCCACCCAACCTCCCCTCTTACCTCCCACTCCCTCCCACTTACACCTCCACCCACTTTCCCCTCCTACTTCCTACCATCTCCCACTCAGACCTCCACCCACCCCTCCAATCTCCCACTCCCTCCCACTCACTCATCCACCCATCCTCCCCTCCTACATCCTACACCCTCCCATTTATCACCCACCCTCCCACCTCCTACACCCTCTGACACACACCTCGACTCATCCTCTCCTCCTACGTCCACACCCTCTGGTCCTATCAACTACCCCCTCCCACTCATTCCTCCACCAACACTCAACTCCTACCTCTTACACCCTCCGACACACACCTCCACCCACCCTCCCGTCCTACCTCCTACACCCTCCCACTCATTCCTCCACACCCTCCAGTCCTATCTCCTACTCCCTCTCACTTATTCCTCCACCCACTCTCTCCTCCTACCTCCTACTCCCTCCAACATACAATCCACCCACCCTCCCCCTACCTTGTATTCCCTCCCAGACACACCACCACCCACCAACCTCCCCCACTCCTCTGTGACTCACCTACCTCACACCCCCATCCCACCAATCAGAGCCCTCGCTGGGATCTTCCTGGTTGGCACTGACCTTGCCACCCTGAATAGGACAGCGTGATGGAGGAGGGCCTTGTCCCAGCACTCCGCCTCTCTTGCCGCTCAGCAATCCCGCCCGGGGACAACTCCCTGTGAGGAGACAGGGGGTGGTGGAGTGAGAGATTCGATGATGGGTGGACAGACTAACACCCACAGACTCCTTCCCTTCAGCTCACCTGCTGCCTGCTCCAGTCTCCCCCAGGACGCTCTGCCATATTGCTCCACTGGTGGTGGTCACTGGTGGAAAGTCGGGACCCACAGGTCGGGGGTGGCTCGCTATCTCTGCCCAGAGAGGGGGCGGTGTGTGCAGGCCAGGACCCCAGGCCATAGGAACAGAGTCCGTCCCTGGCGAAGACAGGATGGGGCTCAGTCCCGGGATACAGAGAGGGCTGTTCTCACCGGCTGGGGTGCTGCAGGCCAGGGCGAAGTAATAGCAGTGGCTCTGTCCCGGGGAACCTGGCCCCTTTTCCCTGTCCAGTCCCGAATTCCAGGGAAGCTCTGGGAGTTCGTCCCCAGGCCACAGCAGCGTCTTATTCCTGCTTGCCTCCGGCTCGACCACGAAGCGACCATCCGCGCCTCGGCAAATACCCTGCAGTGGATGGATGGCCTGGGAATCCCGACTAACGAGTGCACACTGGGGGGAGCTGGGGGCATCGGGAAATGTCTGATAGATTGGGATCGGGACCTTCAGCTTCAGAACACTACCTAGACTGGTGGAGGATCTGGAAAAGGAGAAAGGATGTTTGATCAACACATGCCACACATTCTTGGAGCATGGATTAGATACAGAGTGAAACTCCCTCTACACTGTCCCATCACACACTCCCAGGGCATGGGTCAGACACAGAGTGAAGCTCCCTCTACAATGTCCCATCGCACACTCCCAGGGAACAGGTCAGACACAGAGTGAAGCTCCCTCGATAATGTCCCATCACACACTCCCAGGACACGGGTCAGACACAGAGTGAAGCTCCCTCTACACTGTCCCATCACACTCTCCCAGGGCATGGGTCAGACACAGAGTGAAGCTCCCTCTACACTGTCCCATCACACACCCCAGGACGCAGGTTAGACAGAGTGAAGCTCCCTCTGCACTGTCCGATTTTACACTTATTGTGTAACTTACTGTGTTTCTGGAGATTTCTGGAAACGACTGAAAATGATCGGAATATCTGGGAAAGTCAAAAGGAAACAGTAGATTTAATTCCACATAATTCCAGTATCTGGTCCTGGGACCGAAAGGCAGTGGGGAGATCCCACCAACACCGTCTGCATGACATCCAACAAGTTCACAGGCAGGATCAGTGAATTACCAGTGTGTGGATCTGAGGAGTGTAGGGCCTGCAAGGGCAGAGAAAAGGATGGAGTGGTATTGGAGTCACAGAGATATGGAGGCATGTAGGGGCTGGACGGGTTACAAAGTTAAGGTGGGGTGTAAGGGCTGGTGGAGGTGACAGAGAGAGGAGAGTGGTGTAAGGACCAGAGAGTGCTTCATAGGTTGGGAGAGGTAAAGACATGAGAGGTTTACAATTGGCACGTATCAATAGATATTATCGTTTATACTATGGATGTGTGGCAGAGAATATATTGACTGGTTGCATTGCCGGCTGGTATGAGACACCAATGTCTTTGAATGGAAACTCTTACAAAAAGTAATGAATAAGGCCCAGACCATTGTGGATAAAGCCCTCCCCACCAATGAGCACATCTACACGGAGAACTGTCACAGGAAAGCAGCATCCATCATCAAGGAACCCCACCATCAGAAAATGCTCTCTTCTTACTGTTGCCATCAGGAAGATGGTACAGGAATCACACTACAGGGTTCAAAAACAGTTATCATCCCTCAACCATCAGGGTCCTGAACCAAAGGGGATAACTTCATTTGCCCCACCATTGAAATGTTCCTACAAACTATGGACTCTCTTTCAAGGATTCTTTATCCCATGTTCTTGAATACAGAAGATGATTTATTTATTTATTATTATTGTTGTTTTTCTCTTTTGTATTTGAGTAGTTTGTTGCCTTTTGTACATTGGTTGTTTGTTCAATCTGTTGGCCGGGTCTTTCATTGATTTGATTATGTTTCTTGTATTTACTGTGAATTGTGCACAAGGAAATGAATCTCGGGGTTGTCTATGCACTCTGACCATAAGACCATAAGACATGGGAGCAGAGTCGGGCCATTCAGCCCATCGAGTCTTCTCCGCAATTCCATCATCGATGATTCGGACCAGAAGATCACAAGAAAATAATGAACTTTACAGCGGTTTGAAAAGCTTGAGCATATAGACATTAAGAAAGAGGATGTGCTAAAAATTTTGGAAAGTATCAAGTTGGATAAGTCTCCAGGACTAGATGAGATGTACACCAGGCTACTGTGGGAGGAGAGGGAGGAGATTGCTGAGCCTCTGGAGATGATCTTGCATCATCAATGAGGACGAGAAAGATTCTGGAGGATTGGAGGGTTGCAGATGTTGCTCCCTATTCAAGAAAGGGAGTAGAGATAGCCCAGGAAATTATAGACCAGTGAGTTTTACTTCAGTGGTTGGTAAATTGATGGAGAAGATCCTGAGAGGCAGGATTTATGAACATTTGGAGAGACGTAATATGATTAGGAATAGTCAGCATGGCTTTGTCAAAGGCAGGTCGTGCCTTACGAGCCTGATTGAATTTTTTGAGGATGTGACTAAACACATTGATGAAGGTAGAGCAGTAGATGTAGTGTATATGGATTTCAGCAAGGCATTTGATGAGGTACCCCATGCAAGGCTCATTGAGAAAGTAAGGAGGCTTGGGATCCAAGGGGACCTTGCTTTGTGAATCCAGAATTGACTTGCCCACAGAAGGCAAAGACTGGTTGTAGACGGGTCATATTCTGCATGGAGGCTGGTCACCAGTAGTGTGCCTCAGGGATCTGTTCTGCAACTCCCACTCTTCGTGATTTTTATAAATGACCTGGATGAGGAAGTGGAGGGATGGGTTAGTAAATTTTCTGATAACACAAAGGTTGGGGGCGTTGTGGATAGTGTGGAGGGCTGTCAGAAGTTACAGCGGGACATCAATAGAATGCCAAACTGGGCTGAGAAATGGCAGATGGAGTTCAACCCAGATAGCATGAGGTGTTTCATCTTGGTAGGTCAAATAGGATGGCAAAATATAGTATTAATAGTCAGACTCTTGGTGGTGTGGAGGAACAGAGGGATCTTGGGGTCCAAGTCCATAGGACACTCAAAGCTGCTGCGCAGGTTGACTCTGTGATTAAGAAAGCATACGGTGGATTGGCCTTCATCAACTGTAGGATTGAGCTTAAGAACTAAGAGGTAATGTTGCAGCTATATAGGACCCTGGTCTGACCCCACTTGGAGTACCGTGCTCAGTTCTGGTCGCCTCACTACAGGAAGCATGTGGAACCTTTTCCACATGGATGAGTCTTTTTCCCGGGGCTGAAATGGCTAACATGAGAGGGCACAGAGGAGATGTCAGGGGTAATTTTTTTACGCAGAGAGCGATGAGTGTGTGGAATGAGCTGCCAGCAATGGTGGTGGAGGCAGATATGATAAGGTCTTTTAAGAGACTCCTGGACAGGTACATGGAGCTTAGAAAAATAGAGGGCTATGGGTAACCCTAGGTAATTTCTAAATTAGGTCCATGTTCGGCACAGCATTGTGGGCCGAAGGACTTTTATTGTGCTGTAGGTTTTCTATGTTTCTGACTCTGAGCTTTGAACACTTACAGTGGTACAGTGGCAACACTATTTTGCATATTGCCCATACAATTCAGCTCATCTCAATGGTGCACTGAGGCAGCACAGGGTAACGTCAGGAAGACAATATGATGCAAGGTCACATTGAGGTAGATTGTGAGGTCAAGGGTTCAATTTATCATATTCAGTAACTATTTAGCTTTATAACAGTCGGTAGAAACTGCCCCCAAGCCTGCTGGTACATGATACGTACCACCAGGCTCAGGGGCACTGAATCTTGTATCTTCTGCCGATTGGAGGGGGTGATGAGAGAATGTCTGCTATGGGTGGGGTCTTTGATTATGGTTATTGCTTTACGGAGGCAGTGAGAAACGTAGACAATATATGGAGGGGAGGTTGACGTGCTGAGCTGCAGTTTCTTGCGATCACAGGCAGAGCAGTTGTCATCCCAAGTTGAGATGTATCCGGGTAGCTCGGTTTCTACGGCGCATTGATAAACATTGCTAAGGGTCAGATGGGGCATGCAACATGTCTTTAGCTTTCTGAGGAACTAGAGGCATGGCTGAGTTTTTTGGTTGCGGTGTCCACATGGTTGGACACGGACGGGCTGTTGCTGATGTCCGCTCTGAGGAACATGGTTGCCCTGTCACTAAGCTCTCTATCTCCTTCCCGTACTCTGACTCACTGTTTCCTGTGACAGGGCCCAGTATGATGGGATCACCTGCAGCCTCGTAGATGGAATAGAATTGGGTGCTGAGTTGAGTTACAGAGACATAGTGTAGGGGCCGGGCCGGGCCGGGGGAAAGGGTGGTTACAGGGAAAGGGTGTAGAGGTCAGAGAGGGTTACAGGGAAAGAGTGTAGGGGCTGGGCGGGGGGAAGGGGTGGTTACAGAGAAAGGGTGTAGAGGTCAGAGGGAGTTAAAGGGAAAGGGTGTAGGGCTCAGAGGGGGTTACAGGGAAAGGGTGTAGGGGTCAGAGGGGGTTACAGGGAAAGGGTGTAGGGGTCAGAGGGGGTTACAGGAAAAGGGTGTAGGGGTCAGAGGGGGTTACAGAGATGGGGTGTATTTGCTGGAGGGAGATTACAGGGAAAGGATTTAGGGGTCAGAGGGGGTTACAGGGAAAGGGTGTAGGGGTCAAATGGGTTACAGAGATGGGGTGTAGTTGCTGGAGGGAGATTACAGGGAAAGGGTGTAAGGGTCAGAGGAAGTTACTGAGAAAGGGTGTAGGGGTCAGATAGGTTACTGAGAAAGGGTGTAGGGGTCTGATGGGTTACTGAGATGGGGTGTAATTGTTGGAGGAAGGTTACACAGATGGAGTGGGTGTAGGGATTAGAAGGAGTTACAGGGAAAGAGTGTAGGGGCCAGGGCAGGGGGAAGGGGTGGTTACAGAGAAAGGGTGTAGAGGTCAGAGGGAGTTAAAGGGAAGGGTGTAGGGGTCAGATAGATTACTGAGATGGGGTGTAATTGTTGGAGGGAGATTACAGGGAAAGGGTGTAAGGGTCAGAGGGGGTTACAGGGAAAGGGTGTAGGGGTCAGAGGGGGTTACTGAGATGGGGTGTATTTGCTGGAAGGAGATTACAGGGAAAGGGTGTAGGGGTCAGAGGGGGTTACAGAGATGGGGTGTATTTGCTGGAGGGAGATTACAGGGAAAGGGTGTAGGGGTCAGAGGGGGTTACTGAGATGGGGTGTAGTTGCTGGAGGGAGGTTACAGGGAAAGGGTGTAGGGGTCAGAGGGGGTTACTGAGATGGGGTGTAGTTGCTGGAGGGAGGTTACAGGGAAAGGGTGTAGGGGTCAGAGGGGGTTACTGAGATGGGGTGTAGTTGCTGGAGGGAGATTACAGGGAAAGGGTGTAGGGGTCAGAGGGGGTTACTGAGATGGGGTGTAGTTGCTGGAGGGAGATTACAGGGAAAGGGTGTAGGGGTCAGAGGGGGTTACTGAGATGGGGTGTAGTTGCTGGAGGGAGATTACAGGGAAAGGGTGTAGGGGTCAGAGGGGGTTACTGAGATGGGGTGTAGTTGCTGGAGGGAGGTTACAGGGAAAGGGTGTAGGGGTCAGAGGGGGTTACTGAGATGGGGTGTAGTTGCTGGAGGGAGGTTACAGGGAAAGGGTGTAGGGGTCAGAGGGGGTTACAGGGAAAGGGTGTAGGGGTCAGAGGGGGTTACAGGGAAAGGGTGTAGGGGTCAGAGGGGGTTACAGGGAAAGGGTGTAGGGGTCAGAGGGGGTTACAGGGAAAGGGTGTAGGGGTCAGAGGGGGTTACAGGGAAAGGGTGTAGGGGTCAGAGGGGGTTACTGAGATGGGGTGTAGTTGCTGGAGGGAGGTTACAGGGAAAGGGTGTAGGGGTCAGAGGGGGTTACAGGGAAAGGGTATAGGGGTCAGAGGAAGTTACTGAGAAAGGGTGTAAGGGTCAGATGGATTACTGAGAATGGGGGTGAAGGTCAGATGGGTTACTGAGAAAGGGTGTAGGGGTCAGATAGGTTACTAAGAAAGGGTGTAGGGGTCAGATGGGTTACTGAGAATGGGTGTGATTGTTGGAGGAGGGTTACACAGATGGAGTGGGTGTAGGGATTAGAAGGAGTTACAGGGAAAGGGTGTAGGGGCCGGGGAGGGATGGGGTGGCTACAGAGGTGGGGATGGACCGGTGGATTGTAAATGTCAGCAGCGTGGGTGTGGGTGTGGGGGATGGGGGTCAGGATTTGGGTGGTCTACGGTCTGTGGGAAGAGCGGGGTGAGTGCGGCATGAAGAGGAGGATCCCCACCCTCTCCCCACCACCTCACCCTGCCTGCGCCTGGCCTTTCGCCGGTTACTGAGACAGGATACCAGAGCACTGACAGTCACAGCTGTGGCCAGGAAGCAGCTGCCAGCGATGACTCCAGCGCTCACTGGGCTGTCCAGGGAGACCCGTGTACCATCCCGGGGAGGAAGGGTCACCATACCTGTGGAGAGAGGGCTTCCAGTCAGAACAGGGCACAGGGGGGCTGGCACACTGGATAATGGGTGTTACAGTTCATTACAGCCTCATTCCTCTCCTCTCCCACACCACACCTCTCCCCACCCCATCTCTCCCCACACCCCACCTCTCCCCACCCCATCTCTCTCCACACCCCACCTTTCCCCACACCCCATCTCTCCCCACACCCCACTTCTCCCTCACCCCACCTCTCCCACACCCCACCTCTCCCACACCCCAACTCTTCCCACACCCCATCTCTCCCCACACCGCACCTCTCCCCACACCCCACCTCTCCCAACACCACACCTCTCCCCACCCCATCTCTCCCCACACCCCACCTCTCCCCACACCCCATCTCTCCCCACACCCCACCTCTCCCTCACCCCACCTCTCCCACACCCCACCTCTCCCACACCCCAACTCTTCCCACACCCCATCTCTCCCCACACCGCACCTCTCCCCACACCCCACCTCTCCCAACACCACACCTCTCCCCACCCCATCTCTCCCCACACCCCACCTCTCCCCACACCCCATCTCTCCCCACACCCCACCTCTCCCCACACCCCACCTCTCCCAGCACCACACCTCTCCCCACCCCATCTCTCCCACACCCCATCCCCACCCCATCTCTCCCACACACCCCATCTCTCCCCACACCCTATCTCTCCCCACCCCATATCTCCCACACCCCATCCCCACCCCATCTCTCCCCACACCCCATCTCTCCCCCACCCTACCTCTCCCCACACCCACCTCCACCCACCCCACCTCTCCCCATAGCCCATCTCAACCCCACCCAACCTCTCCCCACACCCCACCTCTCCCCACCCCACCTCTCCCCACACCCCATCTCTCCCCCACACATCATCTCTCCCCCACCCCACCTCTCCCCATACCCCATCTCAACCCCACCCAACCTCTCCCCACACCCCACTTCTCCCAGCACCCCATCTCTCCCCACCTTCTCTCCCCACACCCCACCTCTCCCCACACCCACCACCTCCCACCCCATCTCTCCCAACACCCCATCTCTCCCCAGACTCCATCTAACCCCACACCCTAACTCTCCCAGACCCCACCTCTCCCACACACCCCATTTCTCCCACACCCCATCTCTCCCACACCCCATCTCTCCCCACCCCCATCTCTCCCCACAGCCCGTCTCTCCCCACACCCCATCTCTCCCACACCCCCATCTCTCCCCACACCCCATCTCTTCCCACATCCCCTCTCTCCCCGCACCTCACCTCTCCCACACCCAATCTCTCTCCACACCCCACCACTCCCCCAAACCACCTCTCCCACACCCCAGCTCTCCCCACATCCCACCTCTCCCACACTCCATCTCTCCCCACACCCACTCTCTCCCCACCCCCATCTCTCCCCACACCCCGTCTCTCCCCACACCCCATCTCTCCCCACCCCCATCTCTCCCCACACCCCATCTCTTCCCACATCCCCTCTCTCCCCGCACCTCACCTCTCCCACACCCAATCTCTCTCCACACCCCACCTCTCCCCCAAACCACCTCTCCCACACCCCAGCTCTCCCCACATCCCACCTCTCCCACACTCCATCTCTCCCCACACCCCATCTCTCCCCACACACAACCTCTCCCCCACACCACATCTCCCACACCCCATCTCTCCCACACCCCACCTCTCCCACACCCAACCTCTCCCACACCCCATCTCCCCACCCCATCTCTCCCCACCCCATCTCTCCCACACCCCATCTCTCCCCACACACCACCTCTCCCCACCCCATCTCTCCCACACCCGCCTCTCCCCACCCATCTCTCCCACACACCCCACCTCTCCCCACACCCCATCTCTCCCCACCCCATCTCTCCCACACCCCATCACCACCCCATCTCTCCCACACACCCCACCTC
Source organism: Mobula hypostoma (assembly GCF_963921235.1). Classification (NCBI taxonomy): domain Eukaryota; kingdom Metazoa; phylum Chordata; class Chondrichthyes; order Myliobatiformes; family Myliobatidae; genus Mobula; species Mobula hypostoma. Next base: position 273,965 of record NW_026948145.1, on the reverse strand, counting down.
TCCCCACACCCCACCTCTCCCCACCCCACCTCTCCCCACACCCCACCTCTCCCTACCCCATCTCTCCCACACCCGCCTCTCCCCACCCCACCTCTCCCCACCCCATCTCTCCCACACCCACCTCCCCCACACCTCAACTCTTCCCACATCCCCTCTCTCCCCGCACCTCACCTCTCCCACACCCAATCTCTCTCCACGCCCCACCTCTCCCCCAAACCACCTCTCCCACACCCCGCCTCTCCCCACCCCATCTCTCCCCCACCCCATCTCTCCCCATGCCCCATCTCAACCCCACCCAACCTCTTCCCACACCCCACCTATCCCCACACCCACCACCTCCGACCCCATCTCTCCCCAGACCCCATCTAACCCCACACCCTAACTCTCCCACACCCCATCTCTCCCACACCCCATCTCTCTCACACCCCATCTCTCCCCACATCCCCTCTCTTCCCGCACCCCACCTCTCCCACACCCAATCTCTCCCCCACTCCACCTCTCCCACACCCCATCTCTCCCCACACCCCACCTCTCCCCACACCCCATCTCAACCCCACTCCAACCTCTCCCCACACCCACCACCACCCACCCCACCTCTCCCCATAGCCCATCTCAACCCCACCCAACCTCTCCCCACACCCCACCTCTCCCCACCCCACCTCTCCCCACACCCCATCTCTCCCCAACACATCATCTCTCCCCCACCCCACCTCTCCCCATACCCCATCTCAACCCCACCCAACCTCTCCCCACACCCCACCTCTCCCCACACCCACCACCTCCCACCCCATCTCTCCCAACACCCCATCTCTCCCCAGACCCCATCTAACCCCACACCCTAACTCTCCCACACCCCATCTCTCCCACACCCCATCTCTCCCATACCCCATCTCTCCCCCCACACCATCTCTCCCACACCCCATCTCTCCCCACCCCCGTCTCTCCCCACACCCCGTCTCTCCCCACCCCATCTCTCCCCACACCCCATCTCTTCCCACATCCCCTCTCTCCCTGCACCTCACCTCTCCCACACCCAATCTCTCTCCACACCCCACCTCTCCCCCAAACCACCTCTCCCACACCCCAGCTCTCCCCACATCCCAGCTCTCCCACACTCCATCTCTCCCCACACCCCATCTCTCCCCACACACAACCTCTCCCCCACACCACATCTCCCACACCCCATCTCTCCCACACCTCATCTCTCCGACACCCCCTCTCTTCCCACACCCCACCTCTCCCACACCCCACCTCTCCCACACCCCATCTCCCCACACCCCACCTCTCCCCACCCCATTTCTCCCACACCCGCCTCTCCCCACACCCCACCTCTCCCCACCCCATCTCTCCCCACCCCATCTCTCCCACACCCCATCTCTCCCCACACACCACCTCTCCCCACCCCATCTCTCCCACACCCGCCTCTCCCCACCCCATCTCTCCCACACCCCATCACCACCCCATCTCTCCCACACACCCCACCTCTCCCCACACCCCACCTCTCCACACCCCATCTCTCCCCACAGCCCATCTCTCCCCCAACCTACCTCTTCCCACACCCACCACCACCCACCCCACCTCTCCCCATACCCTAACTCAACCCCACCCAACCTCTCCCCACACCCCACCTCTCCCCACCCCACCTCTCCCCACACCCCACCTCTCCCACCCCATCTCTCCCACACCCGCCTCTCCCCACCCCACCTCTCCCCACCCCATCTCTCCCACACCCACCTCCCCCACACCTCAACTCTTCCCACACCCCATCTCTCCCCAGACCCCATCTCTCCCCCACACACCATCTCTCCCCCACCCCATCTCTCCCCATACCCCATCTCAACCCCACCCAACCTCTTCCCACACCCCACCTATCCCCACACCCACCACCTCCGACCCCATCTCTCCCCAGACCCCATCTAACCCCACACCCTAACTCTCCCACACCCCACCTTTCCCCACACCCCATCTCTCCCCACACCCCACCTCTCCCACACACCCCATTTCTCCCACACCCCATCTCTCCTACACCCCATCTCTCCCACACCCCATCTCTCCTACACCCCATCTCTCCCACACTCCATCTCTCTCACACCCCATCTCTCCCCACATCCCCTCTCTTCCCGCACCCCACCTCTCCCACACCCAATCTCTCCCCCACTCCACCTCTCCCCACACCCCATCTCAACCCCACTCCAACCTCTCCCCACACCCACCACCACCCACCCCACCTCTCCCCACACCCACCACCTCCCATTCTATCTCTCCCGACACCCCATCTCTCCCCAGACCCCATCTAACCCCACACCCCATCTTTCCCCACACCCCATCTCTCCCCACACCCCATTTCTCCCACACCCCATCTCTCCCCCACCCCACCTCTCCCCACACCCCATCTCTCCCCACACCCCATCTCTCCCCCACCCCACCTCTCCCCACACCCCATCTCTCCCCCACCCCACCTCTCCCCACACCCACCACCACCCACCCCACCTCTCCCCATACCCCATCTCAACCCCACCCCACCTCTCCCCACCCCATCTCTCCCCCACCCAATCTCTCCACACACCTCACCTATCCCCACACTCACCACCTCCCACCCCATCTCTCCCAACACCCCATCTCTCCCCTGACCCTATCTAACCCCACACCCCATCTTTCCCCACACCCCATCTCTCCCACACCCCATCTCTCCCCACACCCCAACTCTCCCCACCCCACCTCTCCCCACACCCCATCTCTCCCCCACCCCACCTCTCCCCACACCCCATCTCTCGCCCACCCCACCTCTCCCCACACCTACCACCACCCACCCCACCTCTCCCCATACCCCATCTCAACCCCACCCCACCTCTTCCCACCCATCTCTCCCCCACACCCCATCTCTCCCCCACCCCACCTCTCCCCATACGCCATCTCAACCCCACCCAACCTCTCCCCACACCCCACCTATCCCCACACCCACCACCTCCCACCCCATCTCTCCCAGCACCCCATCTCTCCCCAGACCCCATCTAACCCCACACCCTAACTCTCCCAGACCCCACCTCTCCCACACACCCCATTTCTCCCACACCCCATCTCTCCCCACCCCCATCTCTCCCCCACACCCCATCTCTTCCACACCCCATCTCTCCCCACACCCCATCTCTTCCACACCCCATCTCTCCCCACACCCCATCTCTTCCACACCCCATCTCTTCCACACCCCATCTCTCCCCACACCCCATTTCTCCCACACCTCATCTCTCCCCACTCTCCCTCACTGATTCTGCCACCTATTAAACAACAGATTTGCCCCTGGCAGCACTGATGCCCCTCCCTTGCCCCTCCCGACCCTGACACAGTGCTGCCCTTGGCTTCTTTTTGCTACTCCCACCATGTTCATTCTGCGACCCTGACCCTGACCTCTCCTCTGATGGGGACCCCCTCCCTCCATCTGAGACTCTCACCAGCATCGCTGTTCCTAGAAGAATGACCCCAGTTTCCTGTCTCCCCCCACAACTAAACCGCCTCACCCCTAGAACCCCATGGAAACCCCATGCCCTCACACCTCTCCCACAGCTCAGATCCCGGCGGACACCCCCTTGAAGCCTCCACTTTGTCCTGCTGTCAGCAGTGATGCCCACACTCGATCCCTGCATTGTGCAGTCAGGGTGGGGCTTCCCTTCTCTGTGACCAACTTGCTCCTCGTCTGCCGGCCTCGCACTAGCTGCCCCCACTGGGTGGGGGAAGTGGGGCCTTTTTGGCAGGCACTACTCACCTCCCGTGGAAACATTCACCACATGGCTGGGCACACTGATCCAAGGCCCACGCCGGGAGCGCAGGCGCACGTGGTACAGAGTGTCCTGGAGGGGGAAGAGGAAACAGTATGAGGGAATTTGTCCCCAGGTTGACCCTGTACCCCTCACTCTCTGTCTCTTCTCCACCTCTCTCTGAACCCTTTCTCTCTCCTCTCTCTCTCTAGCTCTCTGTCCCTCCCTCTCTCCCTCTTCCTCTGTCTAGCACTCTGTCCGTCTCTCACCGGCTGTCTCTCTCTCTCTCTCCACCTAGCTCTGTCCCTCTCTCTCTCTTTCCAGCTCTCTGTTCCTCCTTCTCTTCACCTATCTCTATCCCTCCCTCCCTCTCTCCCTATTTCTGTCCCTCTCTGTCTCTCTCTTTCCAGCCCTCTGTTCCTCTAGCTCTGTCCCTCCCTCTCTCTCCCACTCTCTCTCTCTCTCTCTCATTTTCTGTCTCTCTTTCTTCCTCACTCCTTTATAGTTCCTCTTTCTCTTTTCATTTCTCCCTCTATTTTCTCTTCCACTCTTCTTCCATCTCTTTCTCTTTCCTCTTTTCCTTTGTCTATCAATATGCCTGCCTCTCTCTCTCTCATGGTTGCAGAATAGCATAGGCTCTTCACTAAATCTCTGCCCACCCCATACTAAACTGCATTAAAGCCACGTCCCTCGTTGAAATATCCCTCCACATGCCTCTTCAATGTTCCTATTCCTGCCTCCGCCCCTCCGGCAACTCTTTCCGGATACCAGCTACACCCTGTGAACTCTTTTGAACTCAGTGCCTTGACTAACAAAAACAAGCCTTTTTAACCACCTTATTGACCTGTGTAGCCACTCTCACGGAACTATGAACTGAGATCCCGAGATCTCCCTGCTCAGCGACAACACTAAGGATCAGTGTGCTGTCTCCATGCATTTGCCCTACCAAGGTGTAACGCCTCACATTTATCTGGGTTAAACTCCATCTGACTGAGCTTTGGCCAGCAACCAATCTGGACACTGGAAGTCTGAGAAGGGGATTTCACTCAGGTCCACTGACCAAGCAGAAAAAGGGATTAGCGGGTCACAGCATCAAAATACAGCTTTGACTAGCGACCAATCCACGTTTGAGATTGATTAGCAAGGGCAACTTAAAGGAAGGCAGGGACAAGCACAGCCTCCTGCCTGCTCCCTTTCCTACCACTCCCCTCTCCCCCCTCTTCCTTCCCTCTCTCCCGCTCTCCCAGTCCCCTTCACCCCTTCCCCCCCATATCTCCCTCCCTCTCTACCTCTCCCCTCCATCTCGGTCGCCCTCTTCTTCCACCCTCCCTCTCCCTCTGACTCTCCACCTCCCCTTCCCCTCGCCCTCACCCTCTCACTCCCAGAGAGGAGGTGATTTCACTCAGGTCCACTGCCTGAGTAGAAAAGGAAGCAGAGAGTCACGGCAGCATAATACAGTTTTGACCAGCAACCAATCCATGTTTGAGATTGATTAGCAAGGGCAAATTAAAGGAAGACGGGATAAGCACAGCGGCCGTCGTCTGAGTGGACAGAGTCAGACTGGTGATCTTGAGGCTTTAGCTCTTCAAGGCTTCAGTCAGAGGAAGTAATGAAAAGGAAAAGCTCCAGGTTAAGCTTTTTTTCCCTTCTTTATATCTGCTCAGCTAGGACAGCAGAGATGCCAGGCAGGATAGTGCAATGCTCCTCTTGCGGGATGTGGGGAAACAGGGAGACGCCCAGTGTCCCAGACGACTACAACTGTGAGAAGTGCATCCAGCTGCAGCTTCTAACAAACTGCGTTAAGGAGTTGGAGCTGGAACTGGATGAACTCTGGATAATTTGAGAGGCTGAAGGGATGATACCTATAGAGAGGTAGTTACACCCAGGGTACAGGACACAGGAAACAGGGTGACAGTCGGGAAGGGGAAAGGGGTTAAGGAGCCATTGCAGAGTACCCCTGTGACCGTCCCCCTCAACAAAAGTATCACTTTGAGTACTGTTGGGGGGTGGGGCGGGGTGTGGATTGACCTTAACAGAGGAAAGTCACAGTGATTGGGTCTCTGGCACTGAGTCTGCCTCTGTGACTCAGAAGGGAAGGGGGGAGAAGAGGCACACTGTGGTGATAGGGGATTTGTTAGTTAGAGGAACGGACAGGAGGTTCTGTGGGTGAGAATGAGATTCCAGGATGGTATGTTGCCTCCCAGGTGCCAGGGCCTGGGACATCTCAGATTGAGTCCTCAGCATTCTTAAGTGGGAGGGTAAACAGCCAAAGGTCATTGTCCATGTGGGTACCAATGACAGGGTAGAACGAGTGATGATGTTCTGCAAAGGGAGTTCAGGGAGTTAGGTGCTATACCTCCTGGGTTGTGATCTCACGATTACTACCAGTACCACGTGCCAGTGAGGCCAGAACCAGGAAGATTATTCAGTTTAATATATGGCTAAGGAATTGGTGCAGGGGAAGGGGCATCAGATTTTTCCATCATTGGGCTCTCTTCCATTGAAGGTGGGACCTGTACAGGAACGGTTTGTACCTGCTCTGGAGGGGGACTAATATCCCAGCTAAAAAGTTTGCTAATGCTGTATGATGGAGTTTAAACCAGAATTGAAGGGGGATAGCGAGCAGAGAGTGGAGAGGTTGTGGAGGCAGATGCCGATAAGACCTCAGACAAAGTCAGGAATCAAAAGTCTGAGCATGGCTTGACTAGTGTCCTGAGCTGCGTATATTTCAACGTAAGAGGTATCGTAGGAAAGGCAGACGAGCTCAGTACACGGATCAACACCTGGAAATACGACGTTGTAGCCATTACTGAGACTTGGTTACAGGAAGGACAGGACTGGCACCTCGATATTCCAGGGTTCCTCTGTTTTAGAGGTGACAGAGCAGGAGGGATTAAAGGAGGAGAGGTGGCATTACTAGACAGGGAAAATGTCATGGCAGTTCTCCATCAGGACAGACTGGAAAATATGACTAGTGAGACATTATGGGTGCAACGGAGAAACACAAGGGTGTTATAGTAGGTGATTTTAACTTTCCACATATTGACTGGGAATCCCATACTGTAAAAGGACGAGATGGGATAGAGTTTGTCAAAAATGTTCAGGAAAGTTTCCTTCATTAGTACGTAGAGGTCCCAATGAGAGAACCTCTGATACTGGATCTGCTATTAGGCAATGAGACAGGGCAGGTGGCAGAAGTTTGAGTAGGGGAACACTTTGCATCTAGTGATCATAATGCTCTTAGTTTCAAAGTAAATATGTGAAGAGATAAGTCTGGTCTGCGGGTTGAGATTCTAAACTGGGGAAAGGCCGATTTTGATGGTATCAGAAATGATCTGGCAAGTGTGTATTGGGACAAGCTGTTTTCTAGCATAGTTGTACTTGGAAACTGGGAGGGCTTTAAGAATGAAATTTTGAGATTACAAAGCTTGTATTTGCCTGTCAGAATAAAAGGTAAAGGAAACAAGTGTAGGGAACCTTGATTTTCAAGACAAATTGAGGGCCTGGTTAAGAGAAAAAAGGAGATGCATAGCAGGTACAGGCAAACCAGAACAAATGAGGTGCTTATAGTGTACAAGAAATGCAAGAGAACACTGAAGAAAAATCAGGAGGGCTAAAAAAATCATGAAGTTGCTCTAGCAGACAAGGGGAAGGAGACTCTTAAGGGATTCTACAGATGTGTTGAGAACAAAGGGACTGTTAGGGACAAACTTGGTCCTCTGGAAAACCAGAATGGTAATCCATGTGTGGAGCCAAAACAGATGGGGGAGATCTTAAATGCTTTCTGTGTATCTGTATTTACTTGGGAGACAGATACGGAGTCTACAGAAGTGAGGCAAAGCGGCATCAACTTCATAGACCCTGTACAGATTACAGAGGAGGAGGTGTTTGCTACACTGAGGGAAATCAGGGTGGATAAATCCCCAGGGCCCAACAAGGTGTTCCCTCGGACCCTACGGGAGGCAAGTGCAGAAATTGCTGAGGCCCTAGCAGAAATATTTAAGCCATCCTTAACGATGGGACATACTAGAGGTTTGGCAGATAACCTATATTGTTCTGCTATTTAAAAAAGGCTCTAAACATAAACTAGGAAATTATAGGCCAGTGAGTCTGACAGTTGTCAGAAAGTTATTGGAAGATATTCTAATAGACTGGATATATAAACACTTGTATAAACATGGACTGATTAAGGATAGTCATCATGACTTCGTACCTGGTAGGTCATGTCTAACCAATCTTATAGAGTCTTTTGAGGAAGTTACCAGGACAGTGGATGAAGACAAGGCAGTGGATGTTGTCTACATGGACTTTAGTAAGGCATTTGACAAGGTCCCACTTGGGAGGCTGGTCAAAAAGGTGCATTTGTTTGGCATTCAAGATTAAGTATAAATTGGATTAGACATTGGCTTTGTGGGAGAAGCCAGAGAGTGATAGTGGTAGGTTTCCTCTCAGACTGGACTAGTGGTGTGCCACAGGGATCAGTGCTGGGCTCTTCTTTATTTGTCATCTATATCAATGGTCTAGATGATAATGTGGTTAACTGGATCTGCAAATTTGTAAATGGGGGTGCAGTGGACAGTGAGGAAGGTCATCATGGCTTGTAGAGGCATCTGCCTCAGTTGGAAAAATGGGCTAAAAAATGGCAGATGGAATTTAATGCAGACATGTGCGAGGCTTTGCATTTCGGTAGACCAACCAGAGTGGGTCTTACACAGTGAGTGGTAGGACACTGAGGAGTGTGGTAGAACAAAGGGATCTGGGAATATAGGTCCATAATTCGTTGAAAGTGGCGTCATAGGCAGATAGGGTCATATAGAAAGCTTTTGGCACATTGACCTTCATAAATCAATGTATTGAGTACAGGAGATGGGATGTTATATTGAAGTTGTGTAAGATGTAGGTGAGGCCTGATGTGGTGTATTGTGTGCAGTTTTGGTCACCTATCTACAGGAAAGATGCAAACAAGGTTGAATACATGCAGAGAAAATTAACAAGGATGTTGCCAGAACTGGAGAACCTGAGTTATAAAGAAAGATAGAATAGGTTAGGACTGTGTTCTTGAGAACATAGAAGATTGAGAAAAGATTTGATAGAAGTTTACAAAATGAAGAAGGGTATAGATAGGGTAAATGCAAGCAGGCTTTTTCCACTGAGATTGGGTGGGACAACAACCAGAGGTCATGGCTTAAGGGTGAAAGGTGAGAAGTTTAAGGGGAACATGAGGGAAAACTTCACTCAGAGGGTAGTGAGAGTGTGGAACCAGCTGCCAAAACAAGTATTCCATGCAAGCTTGATTTCAATGTTTAAGAGAAGTTTGGATAGGTACCTGGATAATAGGGATAAGGAGGGCTACGGTCTCGATGCAGGTCCATAGAAGTAAGTAGTTTAAATGGTTTCAGCGCAGACTTGTTTCTGACCTGTACTTTTCTATAATCCTATGCCATTTCTCAGCCCATATCTACAACTGGTCTATGTCTTGCTGTATTCTTTGCCTGTCTTTTACACTATCCACAACTCCACCATCTTGGTATCATCTGCAAATTTACTAACCCACCCATCTACATTTTCATCCAGGTCATTTATATACAGTACATAACGAACACCAGAGGTTTCAGCACAGATCCCTACAGAACTCCACTAATTACAGACGTCCAGCTCAAATAAGTCCCTTCAACCAATATCTTCTGTCTTCTGTGCACAGGCCAGTTCTGAAACCAAGCAGCCAATTCACTGCAGGCCCCCTACATCTTAATCTTCTGGTTAGCTGCCCATGAGGGACTTTGTCAAACACCATACTAAAATCCTTGTATATAACATCCACTGCCCTACCCTCATCAATCTCTCTCATCTCCTTGTCAAAAAACTCACTCAAGTTCATAAGGCGTAAGCTACGCACAAAGCCTTAGGCCACAGGTTTCCAAATGCTCACATATCCTATCCATTAGAGTTTTCTCCAGCAATTTCCCTTCACCTGACGTGAGACTTGTCAGCCTATAGTTCTCAGGATTTTCCTTTGTTCCCTTCTTAAATGGAGGTACAACATTAACCACTTGCCAGTCCTCCTGAACCTTGTCTGTGGCTGGAGAGGACACAGAAATACTGGTCAAGGCCCCAGCAATCTCGTCTCTTGCCTCCTTCAATAATGTGGGATAAATCCCACCAGACCCTGGGACTTATCTACCCTAATACTTATTAGGAGGCCCAAGACCCCCTCTTCCTTGACATCTAAACGCCCTAATGTATTTCTATACTCACACTGATCTCCTGGTCCTCATATCCTTTTCCTTGGGAAATACTGAAGCAAGGTACTCATTAAGTACCTCACTCACATTCTCTGTGTCCAAGCAAATGTTCCCCTCTTTATCCTTGAGTGGTCCCAGCCTCTCCCTCATTATCCTCTTCCTCTGATGTATGTATACAATGCCTTGGGATTCACCTTAATCTTACTTGCCAAGGACTTTTCATGGCCCTTCCTGGCTTTCCTAATTCCTGCCTTTAGTTCTTTTCTGGATTTTTATACACCTCATGTGCTTTGTTTGATCCCAACTTCCAAATCTTTACATTCTTTTCCTTTTTCTTCTTGACTAAATTCATCACCTTTCTGGACATCCAAGGTTCTCTTATCTTTCCATCTTTGTCTTTCTTTCTAACAGGAACATACCTTTCCTGTACTCTATGCAATTGATCTTTAAACACCCTCTACGTGCCTGATGTGGACTTGCCAGAGAAAGGCATCCATTAGTCTTGCGAGACCATGGATCTGCACCTGGAAAGTCTTCACTCTCCAGGGCACAGGCCTGGGCAAGGTTGTATGGAAGACTGTGGTTGCCCATGCTGCAAGTCTCCCCTCTCCACGACACTGATGTTGTACAAGGGAAGGGCAAGGGCCGATACAGCTTAGCACCAGTGTCGTCGCAGAGCAATGTGTGATTAGGTGCCTTGCTCAAGGATAAAACTCGCTGCCTCGGCTGGGGCTCGAACTCACGACCTTCAAGTTGCTAGTTGAGTGCCTTAACCACTTGGCCACATGCCCACATGCCAGAGAAAAGGTGATCCCAATTAACACTTCCTGGTTGTGGCCAAATGCCCTTGAAATTTGTCCTACTCCAATTTAAAACTCTCCCACTTTGAAAACCTGGTATATTAATCACGCATTCCTGCCCCTCTCTTAATCAAATTTCAGAAATGGATACAATTTTGTAGTTCCATGTACTGATCTATGCTCTAATTTCATCACCCTTACCCATAATACTCCTCGCAATAAACTTCAGACTATCCGACCCAACATACCTGTTATTTCGATTTTGCTTTTCACGTCCTTCCCTGACATCTACCTTCTGGTTCGATCCTTCCCTTACTGACTTGGGGCTCTGGTTCCCAGCCACCTGCAAAAATAGGTTAAACTCTCCCGAGTAGCATCAGCAAACCCCTCAACCCTCTTGTACTGTTCAATTCACCCCTTCCCAGGAAAAGGCTCCAATGATCCAAGAATTTGAAACCCTGTCCCCCGCACTGTCTCCTCAGACACTCATTCATCCGGCTGTTACCCCATTCCTACCCACACTAGCCCATGGCATAGGGAGTAATCCAGAGATTACAGCCTTAGATTTCCTTCTCATCAGCCTTTCCTAACTCTAAATACTCACTGTGTAGGACCTCTTCCTCTTTCCTGCCTGTGTCATAATGTTATAGACCCTTGTCATGTCACATCTCAACCTCCTCTGCTCCAGAGAAAATATTCCTGCCTATCCAGTCCCTCTTTACAACTCAAATCCTTCAGCATCCTCATAAATCTTTCCTACACCCTCTCAAGCTTAAACACACCCTTCCTAGAACTGCACACAATGTTCCAGGTGCATTCTCACCATTACCTTGTACAGCTGTAGTGCAAACTTCTGGACTCAATGCTCATTGGATACAGGCAAGTGTGCCAAATGCCTTCTTCATCACCCCATCTCCCTGTGTTGCCGCTTTCAGGGAATTATGTACCTATACCCCTCAGTCCGTCTGATCTACAACACTCCCTATGACCCTGCCAATTACAGTGTAAAAGTCCTGTTACCAAAATATATCACTTCACACTTGTCTGAGTTAAATCCCATCTGCCTTTCTATGCCCACTTTCCCACATGATGTAAGACCTGCTGAAACCTTAGACAACCTTCTTCAGTGCCCATTATACCAGCAATATTCGTGGCATCTAAAAACTACTAACCACTTACATTTTCATGCAAATTAGTAATAATACTGGGAAGCACATGTCACTGGTCACAGGCCTCCAATCTGAAAACCAACTCTCTACCCGCCCCCACCCCCCATCACCACCCACTAACTCTGAGCACCAAGCCAATTTAATGTCCAGATAGCTAGCTCACCATGGGTCCCATGTCATCTCACCTTCTAGACCAGCCCACCATCTGACATTGTCGTGGACCTTGCTAAAGTCAATGTAGACAATGTCCTCAGCAATTCTCCAGGACACCTCTCACAAACTCTGAGTTAAATTTGTGAGACATAGCTTCCCAGCACAAAGCCATGCTGACTATCTCTGATCAGTTCCTTCCTTTCCAAATACAGATAGATCCTGTTTCTTGGAATCTCCAGCAGTAAATTTCCAATCACTGATGCTAGCCTGACCTTCCTTTTGTCAATAAAGGCACAATATTAGTCACCCTACAGTCTCCTGGCACCTCACCAGTGCCACAGAAAACTCCTTCTCTGCTTCTCATAATGGCCTGGGGGGATTATCCACCCCTAAGCACTTTAACATTGCCAGCACCTCCTCAGTTGTAATGTGGACATATTCCAGGACATCACTGTTCTCCTCCCTGAACTCCCTGATTTTCATGTCCTTCTCCACAGTCAATATAGACAAAGACCAAGAGCTAGGATAAGAGGCTCTGAGTGTCCAGTGTGTTGATGTGGGAGAGCGTTTTTCAGCATTAAAGGTTTACGAGTCCACCAAGCAAAGCTGAAGTGCTATTCCATCCCAGTGGATGAAGATGAGATTTCTTCACCAAGCACAGATGATGTGGTCTTTTCAACCACTGATTCGCAAGCCACAATGATTCGCTCTGGAGAGCGTCATCATACTCCAGGTCAGACGAGAGATAACCCAGGTCAGGTTTCAGACCACAGCACCCAGGTAGATCCTTCGCATGATGGTGGTGGCGAGGAGATAGAGAAGAAGAGGAAGGTCAAGTGGCCAGCAATGGCAGATGAGAAGGCTTGGCGTGTATTTGATGAGGATATCAGTATGATGTTGGAGAACACTCTCAGGGGAACATCAAAGAGAAAGTTGGAAGTGATGGGCGATATGATTTACGATGTTGGAAAGTACAGGTTTGGTTTGGTTGAGTTGAAGAAAACATAGCCTACACAGCAACCAAGCAGGCGCCAGAAGGAGATTAATAGGTTGAGGAGAGATCATTGAGACAGAGGTGGAAGGTAGCATGTGAGGATGACAAGCCAGGGCTTGCTGATCTCCAAGAGCATTTTCGAATAAAGTTAGCATCACTCCGTCATGCAGAGTCACAACGTAAAAAGAGAAAGAAGAGAGAGAAGGCAAGAAAGTTGTTCTTTGAGAACCCTCACGAGTTCACAAAGAAACTGTTTGAACAAAGTAAGAGCGGGCAGCTTAACATCTCTCAACAAGAACTTGAGGATCACCTAGCAAGCACTTACTCTAATGAACAGCAGGAGGCCCCTTTGCTTGACATTTCAGGGCTTGTGAAGCCTACCAAGTCAGGAGTGAAGTTCGATCTGTCGGAACCCAAACTGGCAGAAGTCGAACGGTTCATCAGAAAGGCAAGGTCAGGCTCAGTGCCAGGACCTAATGGAGTGCCGTATAAGGTATTCAAGAAGTGTGAACAGCTGAGGAACTACTTGTGGAGATTGTTAAAGGTGGTGTGGAGACAAGGTGTTGTTCCTTTGTCATGGAGTGAGGCTGAAGGAGTATACATCCCGAAGGAAGAGAATTCTTCTACATTGAATCAGTTCTGACCAATTTCACTCCTGAATGTAGAGGGGAAGATTATGTTTGGCAATCTGGCAGAAAGAATATCTTCATTTGTGATTGAAAATGGATTGGTAAATACATCTGTGCAGAAGGCAGGAATACCAGGCTTCCCAGGATGCCTTGAACATTCTAGTATGATATGGCATACCATCCAGGAGTCAGAAAGGTTGAGAAGAAATCTGGCTGTAGTTTGGCTTGATCTGGCAAATGCATATGGTTCTGTTCCCCATGTCCTGATTGAGTTTGCGATGGAATTCCTATGGATTCCTGCTAAGGTGAGGAACTTTGTTATGCAGTACTACAACAATTTCCAGATGAGGTTTTCCACTCAGCAGTTTACAACTAGGTGGCAGAGCTTGGATGTTGGAATCGCAATGGGATGTACGATTTCACCCATCCCTTTTGTGTTAGCCATGGAGGTCATTGTGAGGGCTGCAGAATCAGTGGGACCAGGTGTCGCACTTGATGGTGGAGGGGAGTTACCACCAATATGAGCGTTCATGGATGATCTTACCCTTTTGGGTCCCAGCACGGAGGCAGTGGAAAATGTACTATCTAGACTCGAGGAGCTAATGGATTGGGGAAAAATGAAGTTCAAGACCAAGAAGTCAAGGAGCCTTGTTCTTAGGAGAGGAAAGCTGGTTGACTTTCATTTCATCCTTTGTGGAGAGGAGATTCCATCCATTCAGGACCAACCAGTTAAGAGCCTTGGGCGATGGTACACAGAGGAGCTGAGAGACACCAAGAGGGTTCAAGAAACAGGAGAACAGATCAGCAGAGGTCTGATGTCTGTTGACGAGTGTAGTTTGCCTGGCAAGTTGAAGTTGTGGTGCTTGCAGTACGGACTGATGCCACGGATAATGTGGCCACTAACTGTCTATGAAGTGGCAATGTCCCACGTTGAGGCAATGGAACGGAAGATCAACAAGTATGTGAAGAACTGGCTTGGAGTACCGAGCAGCCTCACCAATGTTGCAATCCACAGTAGCCAGACAAAGCTTACCATCCCAGTGCAATCCCTTGTTGAAGAGGTCAAGGTAGCCAAGGTAAGATCATTCTTGATGCTTCGAGACTCAAAAGACCCTGTCATCAAGAACACCCAGCCGAGTGTGAGATCAGGCAGGAAGTGGTCAGTCCGTGTAGCAGTTGATGAGGCAGAGTCCAGATTGAAGCACAAGGAGACGGTTGGGGCTATCCAGCTAGGCTGCCAGGGACTTGGATGGACAACCCACAAGTGGTGCTCATCTTCTACAGGTAAGGAGCGCCGTGAGCTTGTGACACAAGAAGTACGAGAGGTAGAAGAGGAGAAAAGGTTAACTAAAACAGCTGGCCTGGCCAAACAAGGGGCTTGGACCTGGTGGGAAAGTGTTGAACAACGACACCTATCTCGGAATGTTCTGTGGCAGATGGAACCGCTCCGCATTTCTTTTCTATGCAGAGCAGCGTACGATCTGCTCCCAACACCTGCCAACCTCAGCACCTGGTATGAAGATAAGACAGACAGGTGTGCTGCTTGTGGCGAAAAGGGAACACTTCAACATATCTTGAGTGCATGCAGAGTCAATCTTTCCAGCGGCATGTACACGTGGAGACATAACAACGTTCTCAAAGTTGTAACAGAAGCAGTTGAGCAGAGAATACTGCAGCACAACTTATCTCATGCCCCATGCTGCACAGAACATCGCATATCATTTGTGAAAGAAGGCTCCAAGTCAAGGGTGTACAGCACATGCTCACGATCAAGTATACTTTCTTCAGCCAATGATTGGTGTGTCAAGGCTGACTTGGACGGGAAAGGCAGTTTCCCGGAGCAAATAGTTTTTCCAACATTGTGTCCAGATATAATCGTATGGTCTGACACCAGTAGAGAAGCGGTTATTGGTGAACTCACAGTCCCCTGGGAAGACAACATCGATGAAGCCCATGAGCGCAAGTTAACCAGGTATGCAGAATTAAGATCAGAGTGCAGAGACAGAGGGTGGAAGGTCTCATGCTATCCATTCGAAGTAGGCTGCCGTGGGTTTATTGCGTTCACTCTCCAGAAGTGGCTGCATGACCTTGGCTTCACTAGAAGAGAGATCAAGTCAACCAGCAGGGCTGTAGCTGAGGCAGCAGAGAAAGGATCAGCATGGGTGTGGACCAAGTATGTCCAGAGGGGCAGATAGTCAGACAGTGTATACATATCTTGCAAACCCTTCAGTAGTTGCATAGACACCTGGAGAGTAGACTATCTGTTGGATGGAAGTGACCAACAACTCTGATAGAGGCAGATGCCAAGTTTTTAAGCTCACCAGTGGGAGGTGGTGCTTTAGCACTGCTGGCCCACCACCTCGAGGGAGTCTTGATCATAAGCGGGCCGAAACTCCTGAAGACAGGTGACAGATCAACTGATGATCCCACTGATGATAGCACAGGACAGTTAACATCTTAGTCCATGTGTATTTTGTAAATCTAAGACTTTACCCATCTCCTGTGGTTTCATGTACAGACAACCATATTGATCCATAAGGAACCCATTGCCCTTGTAGCACTTTGATCATAATGTACTTGTAGAATCTCTGAAAACAATATATCAGGGATACCCACTTCCACCCTCCTGATTCCCCTCATAAGGGTACTCATACATCCCACATTTTCCTGCAGGAATTCACTTGTTCTCAGCTGCCTGTACCTGACCCAGGTCTCCTTTTTCTTGACATGAGCCTCAATGTCCCTTGTCAACCAGGCTTCCCTCATCCTGACAGCCTTGCTTTTCATTCTACAGGAACGTGTCAGCCCTGAATTCACCCTATCTCACTCTAAAACCCCCATTTATCTGCATGCAGCCTCCCATAATCAAAATTAGCCTCGCTCCAAAGTAGGACTTTTACCTGGGATCAGTGCTATCTTTTTCCATAACTGTTTCAAAATTCTATAATTACATTTCTCTCTCTTTCTAAAAACACTCTTTCCTTCTACCCTTCTCTAAATTGCTTCCACCTCTCCTCCTTTATCTCTCTCCATTCCTCCTCTCCTCCACCTCATAATCTCACTCTTTCCCCCACCCTCTCTCTCCATTTCTCCCTCCCTCCATCTCTTCCCTCTCTCTCCCTCTCTCCCCTCATTTTCCCTGCCTGTCTCTCTCCATTTACCCTTTCCCCCTCTTTCCATCACTCTCCCTCCCCTCTCTCTCCTCTCTCCCTCAACTCTCCATCTCTCTCCTCTCTCTCTCTCTCTACCTTCCTCTCTCCATATCTCTCCCTATCCTCTCTCTCAATCTCTCTCCCCTCCACATCCATCCCCCTCCCCCTTTCTCTCTCTCCATCTCTCCACGTTCCTGTCTCTCTCTCCGCATTCCTCTCTCCCTCTCTTCTTTTATCCCCCCACATCCATCCTTCAACTCCCTCCCCACTCTCTCACCTTGACCAGATCGCTCAGCAGAAGCTCCTCTTGGGTGGCTGGGATGGTGCTTTGCATCAGTCTCCAGCCACTCTCTGTCCAGGACTCCAAGAGGTAGGTGGTGGGAGTCAGTGAAGGGGGAAGGGGAGGTTTCCAGCGCAGTAAGATGCCATGCTGCGTCCAATTGGCCGTAGGGGATCTGGGTGGGAGGAGGTGAAGTCCCTCCATCACCGGAGGCCAAGGTGGGCTTGTTGCCATGGGAACATCTGTTGGGGGTGGAAGAGCATTAGATAGCTTAGGAGTGAACTCTTCGTATTACTGGTCAGTTATGAATGTCGGGTCTGCATTTGGAAATCTCACAGTTCTTGCAGAGGCCAGAGAATTGTGGCTGAGGGTCAGCATGGGTTCAAGGTTCAACAAGGGCTGGAGGTCAGAAGTCAAAGGTCAGGACTCAGGATCAAGAGACAGAATGGTCAGTGTGACATTAGCTATTAGAAAACATAGCGTTAGGCCAGTGGTATTCTAGGGTCAGAGGTCATGGTCCTATCACAGATAGGTCAGGGGTGAAAAGGGAGTTAGAGGGTGAAGAGATCAGCTCGGGGTTAGAGGTTAGAGCTCAGGATCAGCGCGGGAATGTTCCTTGAGAGGTCCAGGGTCGGATGAGCGGTCAGAATCATGAGTCAGCGCAGGTCACAGATGGTCAAAGCTGAGCAATGTTTTGGAGGAGTCAGGAGGGGTAAAGGTCAATGTGGGATTAAGAGTCAGGAATTGACATGGAATTGAACTAAATCAAGTCAAATTTATTGACATTTACCTATATATGTGTATACTGTCAAACAAGACGTTGCTCCAGACCAGGGTGTAAAGCACAGTAATGCAAATAACACACATATAACTCACAATAGTTTATGATAGTAAGGATAAAAACTACAGATGAATTATACATAAATAAGATACAGAGCAGATTAACCATGACACTTTGAATATGATGCGGCAGAGATTTCAGTAGCCGAATGGCCTGAGGGAAGAAACTGTTTCCCACCCTGACCGTCCTTGTCTTTATGCATCATAGTCTCCTTCCTGCCTGACAGTAGAGAGTCAAAGGGATGCTGGATGGATGGGTGGGATTCTTTATAAAACTAAGGGACCTGTGTACGTAACGCCCCTGATAAATGTCTCTGATAGTTGGTGGAGAGACTCCTATGATCCTCTTAGCCGTTCTGACAGTCCTTTGTGGGGACTTCTGGACTGCTCCCTCCCAGAAGGGCACTCTCAGTGTAAGATGGAGGGCGGTGGGAGCCTCATTTGCCTCAGTCTCCTTGCCTGAACAACTGGCGCCCGGTCGCACTCACCTCAGTAATAAGCTAATGCTTTGAGAAGCTGGTTAAAGATTACATCTGAAACATGCTACCACCCACACCGGATCCCTACAATTCGCCTACCGATGGAACCGGTCTAGTCAGAGTCACACTTTATTGATCCTGGGGGGAAATTGGTTTTTGTTACAGTTCCACCATAAATAATAACTAGTAATAAAACCATAATTAGTTAACTAGTAATATGTAAATTATGCCAGGAAATAAGTCCAGGACCAGCCTATTGGCTCAGGGTGTCTGACCCTCCAAGGGAGGAGTTGTAAAGTTTGAAGACTTCCTATGACGCTCTGTGCTGCATCTCGGTGGGATGAGTCTCTGGCTGAATGTACTCCTGTGCCCACCCAGTACATTATGTAGTGGATGGGAGACATTGTCCAAGATGACATGCAACTTGGACAGCATCCTCTTTTCAGACACCACCGTCAGAGAGTCCAGTTCCATCCCCACAACATCACTGGCCTTACGGATGAGTTTGTTGATTCTGTTGGTGTCTGCTGCCGTCAGCCTGCTGCCCCAGCACACAACAGCAAACATGATAGCACTGGCCACCACAGACTCGTAGAACATCCTCAGCATCATCCGGCAGATGTTAAAGGACCTCAGTCTCCTCAGGAAATAGAGACGGCTCTGACCCTTCTTGTAGACAGCCTCAGTGTTCTTTGACCAGTCCAGTTTATTGTCAATTCATATCCCCAGGTATTTGTAATCCTCCACCATGTCCACACTGACCCCCTGGATGGAAACAGGGGTCACCGGTACCTTAGCTCTCCTCAGGTCTACCACCATCTCCTTCGTCTTTTTCACATTAAGCTGCAGATAATTCTGCTCACACCATGTGACAAAGTTTCCTACCGTAGCCTCATCTCCCTTGCTGATGCATCCAACTATGGCAGAGTCATCAGAAAACTTCTGAAGATGACAAAACTCTGTGCAGTAGTTGAAGTCCGAAGTGTAAATGGTGAAGAGAAAGGGAGACAAGACAGTCCCCTGTGGAGCCCCAGTGCTGCTGATCACTCTGTCGGACACACAGTGTTGCAAGCACACGTACTATGGTCTGCCAGTCAGGTAATCAAGAATTCATGACACCAGGAAAGCATCCACTTGCATCGCTGTCAGCTTCTCCCCCAGCAGAGCAGAGCGGATGGTGTTGAACGCACTGGAGAAGTCAAAAAACATGACCCTCACAGTGCTCGCTGGCTTGTCCAGGTGGGCGTAGACACGGTTCAGCAGGTAGACGATGGCATCCTCAACTCCTAGTCGGGGCAGGTAGGCGAACTGTATGGGATCTAAGTGTGGCCTGACCATAGGCTGGAGCAGCTCCAGAACAAGTCACTCCAGGGTCTTCATGATGTGGAAGGTCAATGCCTCCGGTCTGTAGTCATTGAGGCCGCTGGGGCGCGGCATCTTTGGCACAGGGACGAGGCAGGACGTCTTCCACAGCACAGGAACCCTCCGGAGCCTCAGGCTCAGGTTGAAGACATGGCGAAGTACTCCACAAGGCTGAGGGGCACAGGCTTTGAGCACCCTGGTACTGACACCATCCGGTCCTGCAGCCTTGCTTGGGTTGAGACGTTTCAGCTGTCTTCTCACCTGTTCAGCTGTGAAAGCCCACTGTGGTGGTTTTGTGTGGGGAAGGGGTATAGTCATGAGAGCAGGGTGGGGGACTGTGAGGAGGGGTAGGAGGGGAGAGTGGAATATGTGTTGGTTGGGGGCCGACAACAGATGGCTCATGTGGGGGATGGACAGGGGCCACAATGTCAAATCTGTTAAAGAACAGGTTAAGTTCATTGGCCCTGTCCACACTACCTTCAGCTCCTCTGTTGCTGGTTTGCCGAAACCCAGTGATGGTCTTCATCCCCCTCCAGACCTCTCTCATGTTGTTCTGCTAGAGTTTCCACTCAAGCTTCCTCCTATACCTGTCTTTAGCCTCCCTGATCCTGGCTTTCAGGTCCCTCTGTATTGCCCTCAGCTCCTCCCTATTTCCATCTCTAAACGCCCTCTTTTTAGCGTTCAGGATGTCCTTAATGTCCTTTGTTACCCATGGCTTGTTATTTGAATAACAAAGGACAGTTCTTGTCGGAACATTGCAGTCCACACAGAAGTTGATGTAATCAGTGATGCACTCTGTGAGCCCATCAATATCCTCTCCTCTCCATGTGGCTCACAGAGTGCCTGCCAGTCTGTCACCTCAAAACAACCCTGGAGTGCCTCATAAGCCTCCTCCGACCATTTCCTCACTGTCCTCGAGGTTGCAGGTTTACTCTTCACCAGAGGCACGTAGCAGGGTTTTAGATGCACCAGGTTGTGATCTGACCTTCCCAGTGGGGGGAGGGGAGAGGAGCTGTATGCATCCTTAACGTTAGCGTACATCAAATCCAGAGTCCTCTCCCCTCTGGTTGTACAGCTCACATACTGCGTGAAGTTGGGCAGTGTTCTAGCCATGGTAACATGGTTGAAGTCACCCGAGATGGTAATGAGGGCACTTGGGTGCTGGGTTTGTAATCTGGCTATGACGGTGACTGATGACACCATAGTCACAGAACTACACATCATCCTCACTCACCTGGAGAACAGGGATGCATATGTTAGAATGCTGTTCCTGGACTACAGTTCAGCATTTAACACCCTAATTCCCTCCAGAGATGTTAGGAAGCTCAGAGACCTCGGCTGCACCCTGCCTTGTGCAGCTGGATCCGAGACTTCCTATTGGATCACCGACAAGTGGTAGGGATAGGCTCCCTCACCTCTGCCTCTCTGATCCTCAACACAGGTGCCCCGTATTGTGTTATCTGTCCCCTTCTCTCCACCCCTTACACCCATGACTGTACTGTCACACACAGCTCTAATCTGCTGATCAAATTCACAGATGACATGACTTTGATTGGCCTTATTTCTAGCAGTGATGAGACACCCGACAGAGGAGAGGTTGACACACTGACACAGTGGGCCAAGGTAACAACCTCTCCCTCAATGTCTAAAAAACAAAAGAGCTGATTGTGGATTACAGGAGGTACGGAGACAGCCTTGCCCCGATCAATGTCAATGGTCTACAGTTGAGAGGGTGAGTAGTTACAAGTTCCTCGATATACACAATACCAATGATCTCACCTGGACAGTACACACTGGCTTTGTGGCAAAAAACAACCACAACAGCGTCTCTTCCACCTCAGGTGACTGAACAAGTTCGGCATGAGCCTCCAAATCCTCAAGACCTTCTACAGGGCACCATTGGGATCATGCTGACTGGCTGTATCACTGTCTGGTACAGGAACTGCACCAACCTTGATGGCTGGGCACTGCAGAGAGTGGTACAGACAGCCCAGCACATCTGTGGGTGTAAACTTCCCTCCACTGAAGACATTTACAGCAGCAGGTGTATAAAGAAACAGCAGCTGGAAGATCATCAGGGACACCAGTCACCCCAAATATAAACTGTTTCAGCTGCTTCTGTCTGGCAAACAGTACCACCGCATTAGAACCAGGACCAACAGGCTACCGGACAGCTTCTTTCTACAAGTCACTGGACTCTTAAATTCATGTCTGTACATTGCAGTGGAGTCATGATGCAAAGATTTTTACTCCCTCGTGTTGTGGGATGGATGTAAGATTTAAATAAATTCTAAATTCTAATTCTTAGGAACTGGAGGTGCTACTCTGCCTTCTTGTTCAGGGAGGTAATATTAAGGGACCAGGTGAGGTCAACCATGATCTGAACTCCCAGGAATGGTGCACTTTCTACGGAGGAGCCATGCATTTGCAGAGGGGGATCTGCACCTTCTTGATCTCCTTGGTCTTCTTCACGTTCAGGCTTAGGGTGTTCTTCTCACTCTAGTCTGCTAGCTGCTCCACTTCCTCGCTGAACCCCAGCTCATCATTGTTGATGAGGCCAGCTATTGTTGTGTCATCCACAAACTTAAGCAGAGCTATGGAGTTCGTCACAGGGCGAGGTCAGCATGGGGTCAGTAGGACTGAGAACAGATGGAGCTGAGCTGGCTAGATCAGAGGTCAGTATAGGGTCAGCGTGAGACCGAGGTCAGGATGCGGGTCCAGGGTCAGGGGTCAGTACTTACTCAGGGTCCAGGCTGTGACGATCTCACTGAAGAGGCTGCTACCGTGCTCACTCTGGGCCAACACGCTGAACTGGTAGCACGTCTCTGGCCACAGACTCTCCACCCACAGCCAGGAGGCACCCAGTGGAACCTTCCGGTAAACCCAGTCATGGGGTTGGGGAGCCGCCTGATGAAACCTGAGGGAGGGGAAGGGGAGAACGTGTGAAAGAGGGACATAGCACGAGGGCAAGAGACAAATGGAATGAAAAATGAGAGGACCGAGTAGAGAGAGGGGGGAGAGAAGTTGAGGGAGAGAGAGAGAGATTGGGTTCTAATCCTCACCTCATCCCTGCATTCAGATGGACAAGTGTACAATGACGTATTGCCCTAACTGGTGCATCAGACCATCCAAGGAGCCACCGCTCAGCCAGCAGGTCACACAGTACTGCTCAGGCCTAACCCCAGCCCACAGGGAACGGTGGGTGGTGAGAGCTGTAAAGTTGTCCACACCGAGGCTCAAAGGCAGGGTGAAAGGTCAACAGCAGCGTTGGCCCCCACTAAATCATAAGTCACTGAATCATAGGACCCCAGATCTCCCCCACTGACAGTTTGAGGCTGACAAGCCCCGAGCAGTGCCCACCACCTGCCCACACACCTTCACTGCTCCTGTCCCATGCCTTACCAGACAGAGAAGTGCTGCTGGTGACCTCCGTCGAAGCCAGGACACCAAGAGACGTTCACTCCGAAACTCCTAGCGCTAACCGTTAGCTCAGTAGGCGGGTGAGGGCTGGTCCCTGGGGCAATGGTCAAAGGGCAGAGTTCATCCCACCTGACCCTGGAGCCATCTCCAACACACCTCCCCAGAGCATGAGTACCACTCTCCCAAACACTGACCTCCCCCCCCCACCTCCCAAATCACAGGATCCACCTCTCCGCAAGCCCTCTGCAACCTCTATGTAAACCCTGGGAAACCTCTACCCCTCCTCAAACAGAGAATTCATCCCCCCTCCAACTGTGGCTCCCCCTCTGCAAACTGAATGAACCACCCCCCCATCCCTAAAACCCCTCACCAAACCCCAGGCCCTCCTGACGAACGTGGCTGCCAGAGGCCTGGACGGGCAGTGACATCTGACCTGTCACCTGGAGCAGGGTATTGCTGGTAACCATGGCAACATCAGTGCTGGCAATGCATTCCCAGAGCCCGTGGTGCTCCCGGGAAACCATCCTTAGCACCAAGGTCCCGTCCTCGAGGACCCGATAGTTGACACTGCCTCCTCCCACCTACAAAGGAGCAGAGGGAAATTATCAGATACCCCTTTTCTTTTGCCCCTCCTCTCATGAATTACACCGTCCTCTCTCCCTCTACCCCTCGCAGTGCCCACTCCACTTCACACCCCCATCACACCCTCCTCTCCCCAACACACTCTCCACGTCCCCTCTACCCCGCAGTGCCCACTCCACTCTCCCACTGCATTGCTTGCAGTGCACACACCTATCCTCCCCACTTCCGTAGCCCTGGCAATGCACACACTTCTCCATCTCTCCACTACACACCTTACAGTGCACATACTCCTCCAATAGCACCCTCCCCTGCTCCATCACCCCTTCTCCCCTCTGCATCCTCTTCTCACTTCCTCTCTCTCTATATCTCTCTCCATCTCCCTCTGTCTCTCTCTCCTCTCTCTTTCTTGTGGTGTCAAGAAAACAACCTCTCCCTCAATGTTGCAAAAACAAAGGAACTTGTTCTGGACTACAGGAGGAATGGAGATGGGCTAACCCCTATTGACACCAATGGATCTGGGGTTGAGAGGGTAAACAGCTTTAAGTTCCTCAGCATCCACATCACCGAGGACCTCACGTGGACTGTACACACCAGCTGTGTGGTGAAAAAAACATCAGACGGTTGAGCAAGTTTGGCATGGGCCCCCAAATCCTAAGAACTTTCTACAGGGGCACAATTGAGAGCATCCTGACTGGCTGCATCACTGCCTGGTATGGGAACTGTACCTCCCTTAATCGCAGGGCTCTGTAGATGTGAACTTCCCATGATCCAGGACACTTACAAGGACAGGTGTGCAAAAAGGGACTGTAGGATCATTGGGGACCCAAGCCATCCCAACCACAATCTATTCCAGCTGCTACCATCCGGGAAACGGTACCGCAGCATAAAAGCCAGGACCAACAGGCTCGGGGACAGCTTCTTCCACCAGGCCATCAGACTGATGAACTCACGCTGATTTCTGTACTCTATATTACATTGACTGTTCTATTTATTATAAATTATTATAAATTACTATGATTACACATAGCACATTTAGATGGAGACATAACGTAAAGATTTTTACTCCTCATGTATGTGAAGGATGTAAGAAATAAAGTCAATTCAATTCAATTCTCTGTCTCTCTCCATCTCTCTCACTCTCTGTCCTGCTCCCTCTCGCTCTGTTTGTCTCCCCCTCTCTCTCCATCTCTCTTTCTCGCTCACTCTCTGTCTGTATCTCAGTCTTTCTCTCTCTCTGACTCTGTCTGTCTCTTTCGTTTCCTTCTCTCCCTCCCTCTCTCCCCTCTCCCCCACCTTTCTCCAGCTGATCCTGGGCTGTGGATCTCCTGATGCCTGACAGCCGATCCTCAGTTCCTGCCCCACCTCCTCCTGGTAGTGCCTCGCTGGTCTTTTGACAAACTTCGGCGGGTCCTGAGGACAAAGACTGAGAGTTCAGTTGGGTGGGGAGTTGCGGAGGGTGCGATGGAGGAGGGAGTGAGAGGGAGAGTGACTGCATGAGGTGAGTACCATGTTGGGGACAGGGATGGAAGGGGGTGTAGTGAGTGGGGTGAGGTGGGAGGGGGAGAGTTGGGATGGGTGTGCCATGGAAGGGGGGGCAGAGGTTAGCAGTGGAGAAGGGGGGTGGGGAGGGAGAGGGGTGGGAATGGGGAAGGATAAGGAGTGGCAGGGTAGGGAGGGGTAGGAGTAAGGATGACGGAAGAGGGAGTAGTGTTGTGGTGGGGGTAAAGGTGGGTGGATGAGGGGACAACAGATTCAGACCTTCAGTACGATGTGGGTGGATGTAGAGCTCCCCATGGTCCCCAGGCTGTTGTATGGAGTGCAGCTGTAGTTCCTTAGAGCTGTGGAGTCCACTGTATCGATCACAATCGCCCCCTCGTCATCCAGAGACCAACCAGGCAGCTGTCGGAGGTTGTAGAGATACGAAGGAATGGGGAAAATAAGGAGAAAGGGGAGGGCAGGAGAGGGTAGTGGTTGAGAGGAAGGGAAAGACGAGGGAGGAATGTGAGAGGGTGTGTTTAAGGGAGTGGGGAGATGGGAGGAAAGGGAGGGTCCAAAGAGAATAGAAAAAAAAGTGTCAAGGAATGGGGAATGAGTTGAAGTGAGGGGCTATGGAGCAGTGAGAGAGGGGATGGAGAGTGAGAGAGGAGAATGGGGGAGTGAAAGAGACAATATTGGGGTGAGAGAGGGATGGGGTAATGAGAGAGTGGGCAGGGAGTGAGAAAGGGGATGGGGAGAGAGGGAGGGACGGAAAATTGACAGAGGGAAGGGTGTGTGATAGTGGGATGGGGGAGTAAGAGGGCTGATGTTGGATTGAGAGGGGCGATGGGGATTGAGAGAGGGGATTGGAGTGTGAGAGAGATGATACTGGAGTAAGAGAGGGGATGTGGAGTGAGAAAGAGAAAAAATAATGAAATAGGGAGATGAAGAGATGGTGAGATTGTGAGCAGGTGGACAGGTGGTGAGTGACTGGGAGGGAGAGAGTGGTGAGATGGGAAGTGACTGGGAGGGGGAATGTGGGAGATGGGGAAATGGGGAGATGGGGAGATGACAGGGAGATTGGAGATGGTAAGCAGATGGACAGATGGTGAGTGACTGGGAGACAGTGGGAAATGACAGAGCAGTGGGGAGACAGGGAGACTGGGGACATGACTGGGCAGTAGGGAGATGGTGAGATGGTTGGCAGATGAGAGGATGGTGGGGAGATGGCATGTACATGGGGTTCAAAGTATATTTATTATCAAACTATGTATACATTATACAACCTTGATATTTGTCTCCTTACAGGCAGCCACGACACAAATAAACCAAAAAAAACGTAACATTCAATGTGCAGAGAATAAAAAACCACATCAGATCCATTAGAAAATAAAAGAATAAAATAACCCATAAGAAGACCGTCGAATACTCAGTGTGCAATGGAAACAATCCATCATGTAAACAGTAACTGCAAGCCAGTGGTGTTTCTGAACTGAGGTCTGCAAGAGAGTCCCATACTTTAGTGTAGAGCCATGTAAACATTGTGGAGCAGCGACCTTAATCAGCCCGAACCTCACCTCGGTCCCCGTCACCCAGACCTTTCTGACACCCTGACGTTTCCAATCTGGGTCAGCGCGTAACTCTCCACCCCAACATCGGGTTCTGCCGCTTTGAGCAGCGATCTGAGGCAGCCCAAGCCTTGCCTCGAGCCTCAAGAACCTGACCTTTTCTATCTGGCCCTGTGGTTAAATCTCCGTCCGAACAACAGGTTCTGTCTCTTGGATACGCTGGACTTCACCACTTCAATTTGGCCTGTAAGTCTCCATCCGTAGATCGTCTGCAGTCACGTCTGGCGCCTGGACCGGTGGCTTCAATTCGGCCCGTAACTCTCTGTCCGTAGATTGTGCTCAGCCGCGTCTGGCACCTGTACCCCATGGTTTCGATTAGGACTGTGCCCGATTTTTCATGCTCTTCCATGCTCTCGGTGCCGGGCCTGTCATCTCATCTTGCCTCGATTCTGCCACTTCACCTCACCTCGGTTCCGTCACATTGAATTGCCTCCAAGCCCAAAGGGAAGTTACAGACTATTGTGATGATCGCTTGCCAGAGAAAGCGTGGTTAACAAAGTACTTAGTTGTTTTCCTTGTTTAATTAACCACCAGCAAGAATTCACAGAGGTTCACCAGTGCCATCTTAAATCGAATGGCAGATGGTTGGCAGATGGCAAGTTGGTGGGGAGATGGTGGGCAGAGGGCAGGTTGGTGGGAAGATGGTGGGCAGATGGCAAGTTGGTGGGGAGATGGTGGGCAGAGGGCAGGTTGGTGGGAAGATGGTGGGCAGATGGCAAGTTGGTGGGGAGATGGTGGGCAGAGGGCAGGTTGGTGGGGAGATGGTGGGCAGATGACAGGTTGGTGGGGAGATGGTTGGCAGAGGGCAGGTTGGTGGGAAGATGGTGGGCAGATGACAGGTTGGTGGGGAGATGGTTGGCAGAGGGCAGGTTGGTGGGAAGATGGTGGGCAGACAGGAGGATGGTTGGCAGATGACAGGTTGGTGGGGAGATGGCGGGCAGATGACAGGTTGGTGGGGAGATGGTGGGCAGACAGGGAGATGGTTGGCAGAGGGCAGGTTGGTGGGGAGATGGTGGGCAGACAGGGAGATGGTTGGCATATGGCAGGTTGGTGGGGAGATGGTGGGCAGACAGGGAGATGGTTGGCAGATGACAGGTTGGAGGGGAGATGGCGGGCAAATGACAGGTTGGTGGGGAGATGGTGGACAGATGACAGGTTGGTGGGGAGATGGTGGGCAGACAGGATGGTTGGCAGATGACAAGGTGGTGGAGAGATGCTAGGGGGTCTGGGAGACAGTATGGAGAACTGAAAAGGCGGGCATACCTGGGTGACCTTCAGTGGGTATCCATCCTTGCTCCAGGAGACATAGCTCAGTGGAGGGTTGGAGATGGCAGGACACTGGATCCGACCCCCCCGACCTGAGACTAAGACCGTGATCAAGGGCATTGCTTGGCTGAAGGCTGGATCTGGGGAGAGAGGTGAGAAGACAGTCCCATTCCAGATTAACCCTATCCTAGTCTGGGGATCTTAGAGCTATCTCCACTCTTTTGAAGGTGATCTAGGCCTGAACAAGGTCTTTTCTTTTATCAAACATAATACAGCAAATCACTATCAAATACAAGAATATTTAACACGAATATTACAATCTTTCCATCTTCAACCAGGTTGCAGGTATCCCCTGTAGTGCCCAGTGGTCCCACAGCATTTCCATGGTGCCCGTGTTCTTTCTCCAGGCTACCTGGGATCGAACATATCCCTGGAATATTGCCAAGCAGTCAGCCGGACAGAGGCCTCTGCTGTCCACCCCCAGACCCACTGATAGCAGCTTTGGCCAATCCTAGGAGCCAGTTTATCAGGACATCCTTCTTTACCCAGTGTTCCACCGCCCCC
This sequence comes from Mobula hypostoma, assembly GCF_963921235.1. Taxonomy (NCBI): domain Eukaryota; kingdom Metazoa; phylum Chordata; class Chondrichthyes; order Myliobatiformes; family Myliobatidae; genus Mobula; species Mobula hypostoma. The sequence continues at coordinate 245,177 of NW_026948145.1, read as the reverse complement.
CCCCCCCACCCCTGCACACTGGGTGACCAGATATGGAGCAAAAATGCAACAGAATTAGGTCCTGTATATTGATCCGATCTCAGTCAATCCACCCCACCCAATTCTAGGACAATACTAGAGCAATCCAGAACAGATTTAGAACAAATCACTCAAATTCCTAACCAATCCAGTTTCAGTTTACAACAATCGGTCCAGTTCCCGGATAATCCAGCTTAATTCTAATACAACCCAAGCCTATTCAGTGAGTCTTGTTCTAGAGCAAACTGGTCTGGCTCTAGAGGAGCGTGGTCATAACCTTGGGGGCCCAGCCCTGTTCCCAAGGAACCCAGTCTGGTCTGAGAGGGTTCCTGACATGTTCTAGAGGGACCCAGTGATGTTCTAAAAGAAATTAGGCTTGTTTTAGAGGGCCTCTGTGCATTCTAGAGGAATCTAATCCTATCCTAGAGGAAGTCAACCCCCATTCTATATTCACCATTTGTTTTAGAGTAGCCACATACCATTCTAGAGCAAGCCTATTGTAGAAACATAGAGCACTGTAGCTTAAAAACAAGCCCTTCATCCCACCTAGCATGTAGCAACCTGGTCTTCTCCCTAGTTCCATCGACCTGTACCTGGACCATAGCCCTCAATATCCCTCCCATCCATGTACCTGTCTAAACTTCTCTTATTGTGAAAATTAAACCTGTATTCACTACTTCATTTGACAACTTGTTCCACGCTCGACTCATCAAGTTCTCCTCCAGATTCTCCTTAAATATTTCACCTTTTACCCTAAACCTATAACCCTAGTTCCAGTCATGTCATGGGTAGATGGGTTCATATCGAAAGCTTTCAGCATACTGGCCCTCATAAATCCAAGTATTGAGTACAGGGGTCGGGATGTTATGTTGAAGTTGTATAAGATGTTGCTGAGGCCTAATTTGTGTAAAGTTCTGATCACCTACCTACAGGAAAGATACCAATAAGCCTGAAAGAGTGTAGAGAAAACTTAAAAGGATTTTGCCAAGACTTAAGGGCCCTGAATTATCGGGAAGGGTTGAATAGATTAGGACTTTATTCACTGGAGTGTAGGAGAATGAGGAGAGATTTGATAGAGGTATATATAATATGAGAGGTATAGATAGGGTAAATGCAAGCAAGCTTTTTCCACTGAAGGTGGATGAGACCAGAACTAGAGGTCATGGGTTAAGAGTGAGAAGTGAGATATTTAAAGGGAATGTGAGGAGGAGTTTAGTAATTCAGATGATGGTGAGAGTGTGGAATGAGAAGTGGTGGATGCAGGTTCAATTTGAGAGAAACTTGGAGAAGTACATGGAAGGGAGGGGTATGAAGAGATGTGCAGTTCGATGGGACAGAGCTGTATGATAGCTTGTCATGGACTAGATGGGCCAAAGGGTCTGCTACTGAGCTAGTCCCACTCAGCCTGAACGGAAAAAATCCTGCACACTAACTTAATACTTAAGGAGAATCTATACTCTTTATAATTCTGTATATCTCTGCGAAATCTCCTCTCATTCTCCTGTGCTTTAGGGAATAAAGTCATGTGCTGTTCAAACTTTCCCCATTGCTTAGGTCCTCAAGTCCCAATAGCATCTTTGCAAGTTTTCTCTGAACTCTTTCAGCATTGATATCTCTCTTGTAGATTGGTGACCAGAACTGCACACAATACTTCAAATTTGGCCTCACCAACATCTTATACATCTTCAACATGACATACCATCTCCTGTACTTTGATTTATGAAGGCCAATGTACCAAAGCTCTCTTTATGATCCTAAATACATGAGACCCCGCCACGTTATAGGAATTATGTATTTGTATTTCTGAGTTTATTGCTGTGTTTTACTGCACACCTTCGAGCCCCACCATTCACTGTCCTGGACCCTGTGCTGCTCTAGCAGGAGCTGCTGCTGTGTTAAAGAGACCTGGTTGTGCCCAGCTCTGAGTGATGGGAGTCTCACTCTGGTGGAGTGAACTCATAGCCTGGTACACTAGAGCCATTGAGAGGCTAGTGGACAGTGTGAGACACAGTAAGACGTGTGGAGCTCCAGGACCTGGAGAATACAGGCTGCTGCAACCAGTTGGATCAGCTCCCATATCGAGTTATCACCAGCTTGATGGGCTGAATCATCCCCCCCCACACTGTGGCAGCTCTCTCACGCTCGGTCCCTAACCCCAGTACAGACCCCATCTACCTTCCCCACACCTCCCAGCACAGTGAGATGGAGCACAGTTCCATTCCACAACACCCCACCACCAACCCCCCGCCGCCCCGACTCCTGCGGTGGACTAAGCTCACACACACTGGTACTCACGAAGAACAGAGAGATAGGCTGTGGCTCCAGGTGTCTTCCCTACTCCGTTACTAGCTGTGCAGGTGTACCAGCCACTGTCCAGGGGGGTGGCAGCCGTCAGCCGCAGACTCCCATTTGAGTGTACCGACACGCGGTGACACAGCTGACTGCGGGCAGCATGAGCCAGGGCAGAGGGGAGAGAGGGTAAACACCATCACTGACCAACACTCAGAAGGTATACTGAATCACACATCAGGACTGCTCAAGCTCAGGGGCTCAGAGACCAGAACTGTGCATGATGCTTACAAAATGGCTCTGATATAGGGATACAGAAATTAGAACTGTACGTGGTCATCCCACTGTGGGTCTGACCCAGGGATACAGAGACCAGAACTGTGTGTGGTGATCCCACTGCGGGTCTGACCCAGGGGTATAGAGACCAGAACTGTGTGTGGTGATCCCAATGTGGGTCTAACCCAGGGATATAGAGACCAGAACTGTGTGTGGTGATCCCACTGTGGGTCTGACCCAGGGGTATAGAGACCAGAACTGTGTGTGGTGATCCCACTGTGGGTCTGACCCAGGGGTATAGAGACCAGAACTGTGTGTGGTGATCCCACTGTGGGTCTGACCCAGGGGTATAGAGACCAGAACTGTGTGTGGTGATCCCACTGTGGGTCTGACCCAGGGGTATAGAGACCAGAACTGTGTGTGGTGATCCCACTGTGGGTCTAACCCAGGGGTATAGAGACCAGAACTGTGTGTGGTGATCCCAATGTGGGTCTAACCCAGGGATATAGAGACCAGAACTGTGTGTGGTGATCCCACTGTGGGTCTGACCCAGGGGTATAGAGACCAGAACTGTGTGTGGTGATCCCAATGTGGGTCTGACCCAGGGATATAGAGACCAGAACTGTGTGTGGTGATCCCACTGTGGGTCTGACCCAGGGGTATAGAGACCAGAACTGTGTGTGGTGATCCCACTGCGGGTCTGACCCAGGGGTATAGAGACCAGAACTGTGTGTGGTGATCCCACTGTGGGTCTGACCCAGAGGTATAGAGACCAGAACTGTGTGTGGTGATCCCACTGTGGGTCTGACCCAGGGGTATAGAGACCAGAACTGTGTGTGGTGATCCCAATGTGGGTCTAACCCAGGGATATAGAGACCAGAACTGTGTGTGGTGATCCCAGTGTGGGTCTGACTCAGGGATATAGAGATCAGAACTGTGTGCGGTGATCCCAATGTGGGTCTGACCCAGGGGTATGGAGACCAGAACTGTGTGTGGTGATCCCAGTATGCGTCTGACCCAGACCAGAACTGTGTGTGGTGACCCCAGTGTGGGTCTGACTCAGGGATATAGAGACTATAACTGCACAGTGCTCCCAGTGTGGGTCTAACCCAGGGATATGGAGAACAGAACTGTGCACAATGCTCCCAACGTGGGTCTGACTCAGGGATATAGAGACCAGAACTGTGCACAGTGCTCCCAGTGTGGGTCTGACTCAGGGATATAGAGACCAGAACTGTGCACAGTGCTCCCAGTGTGGGTCTGACTCAGGGATATAGAGACCAGAACTGTGTGTGGTGACCCCAGTGTGGGTCTGACTCAGGGATATAGAGACTATAACTGTGCACAGTGCTCCCAGTGTGGGTCTAACCCAGGAATATGGAGAACAGAACTGTACACAATGCTCCCAATGTGGGTCTGACCCGGGAATATGGAGACCAGAACTATGCACAATGCTCCCAGCGTGGGTCTGACTCAGGGATATAGAGACCAGAATAGTGCTCCCAGTGGAATCTCATCCAGCGATACATAGAGCTCCAGTGTGGACTAACCCAGAGATACAGAGACCAGAAACTTGCATGGTGAGGTGGTAACTTGCTGGTGACTGACCTGAGTTGGTGAACGTTTATGCCGTGTTTGGACCAGGCGTACGTTACGTTGACAGGATACACTTCCGCCTCGCACTCAAAGACTGCATCCTGTGTGACGTTGATGGTGGTGTTTTGGGGAGGGTGCACAATAATTGGTGGTCCTGTGGTGCACAGCAAGATCCACAATTATCATCTGTCCAGCAGCTCCCATGGATTGACGTTCTGTAGAGACCCTGCTTCCCAATTGTTTATCTGAGTATTAATGCACTTCCCAAATGTTTATCCAGGTATTAATGTGCTTCCCAAATGTTTATCTGGGTATTAATGTGCTTACCAAATGTTTATCCGGGTATTAATGTGCTTCCCAATTGTTTATCCAGGTATTAATGTGTTTCCCAAGTGTTTATCCGGGTATTAATGTGCTTCCCAAATGTTCCCATCTGTAGACGTGCTTTCTGACCGAGCAGCTGTCCTGTTTTGACCTTGTTTCTCCCAAGTTGTACTTGCCCCTTCCTCCAGATGTTCCCCGCTGATCTCCAGTAAATCTCCAGATGCCTCACATGGGACTCTGAAAGTCTCATAAGACCATTCCCCACCCCACCCTGATGTCCAACCGTCCACAGAGATGGATTGAAATGAGTTTGAGTCAGAATGACAGAGAAGGACAGAAAAGGGGAGAGAAGGAGAGTGTAAGAAGGAGGGAAAGAAATAGGGAGGGAGGGGGAGAGAGTGAGAGAGAGCGAGAGAAAGGGAAGAACCATAGACATATAAAAAGGCCCTTCTGCCCATCTCATCCATGCTAAACAATGTACCCACATGAGCTAAATCCCATTTGTCCACAAGGCCCATATCGCTCCAAACCTTGATATGCCACAGATCCTTACTATTAACTGAGAGCTGCATGAACCCCGGATGGGGAATCCTTGTTCTAAACCTTTCCTATCTGTGTACCTATCCAAACGTAAATACCATAATTGTACCATTTCCTCTGGCAGCTTGTTTCACATACTCACCAGTCTCTGTGAGAAAATATTGCCCCTCAGTTCCCTTTTAAATCTTTCACCCCTCACCTTGTACCTATGGCCTCTAGTTTTAGACACCCCTACCCTGAGAAAGAGACCATTCACCTTATCTGTGTCTCTTATGATTTTATAAATCTCTATAAGGTCACCCTTCAGCCTCCTACACTCCATGGAAAACAGTCCCAACCTAGAGAGTGTCTCCATATAGCTCAAGATCTCCATTCCTGGCAACATCTTCCAGAATCTCTTGGCCAACTTCTCCAGCCTAATGACTTGCTTCCTATATCTGGGGTGAGCCAAACTGCGCACAATTCTCCAGGTGATATCTCACCAACACCTTGTTTAGCTGTAACATGAGGCACAACTCCTTTACTCAGTATCCTGACCGATTCAGGTAAATGTGCCAAGCGCCTTCTCAGCACTTTCAAGGAGCTATGTATTTGCAACGCGAACTCTGTCCGTTCTACAGTGGTTCCCTGTGTCCACTCATTCACTCTGAAAGACCTGCCCTGCTTTATATCACTTTGACCTTGCCTGAGTTAAGTTCCATTTGTCTTTCATTCACTCAGGTTCCTAGGTGATTTAGATCCTGTTGTAATATTAGACTACCCTTTCACTTTCCACTATATTGCCAAGTTTGGTGTCATCTGTGAACTTGCTAAGGATGTTAACAGCATTTTAATCATTGACATAGATAACAAACAACAGGGGACCCAGCACCGATCCCTGCGGCATATCGCAGATCAGAGGCCTCCAGTCTGAAAATAACCCTCCTTTCCTACCCTCTGACTCCTACCACAAACCTGATTTTGTATTCATTTGGTTAGTTCATCCTGGATCCCGTGTGATCTCACCTTCTAGAATAGTCTACCATGAGGGATCTTGTCAAAGGCCTTGCTAAAGTCCGCGTAGTCAAAATCCACCATCCTGCCCTTGTCAATCTTCTTCCCAGTCTCCTCAGAAGTTCAAAAATAATTACGAGTCATGGCTTTCCCCACATAAGGCCAGAGAGAGGGAGGGAGGGAGCTGGAGGGACGAGAACAAGACAGAGGCCCAGAGAGAGGAGGGAGAGAGGTGAATATGGATAAAGGTGTGTGCGTGGAGAAGAGGTAGAAAGACTGACAGACAGTTGGAGACAGGGTGGGATGAAAGAGAAGTGAAAAAGTAAAGCAGGGTTGGTGTTGGGAGAGAGCTGGGTGTCCTGACACATCAGCCACTGTGTGTTATCCTGCAGGAACAGTAGCATCAAGGAGGAAACAGTCCGATGGCCTTTGTTGTGAGACAGTTTGGCTCCAAGAGTAGAGACACCTTGTTCAATTATCCTGGGCCCTGGGGAGACCATGCCTGGAATACTGTGGACAGGTCTATGCCCCCGACCTAAGGAAGGATCCACATGTGACAGAGGGAGTGCAGAGAAGGGTCCTCAAATCAATTCCTGCAATGGGGAGGGGGTTTATCCCATGAGAAGAGCTGAAGCAGACTGGGACTATCCTCTCGAGAAGAACAAGAGGTGATCTCACTGGTGTCCAGACTCATTACAGGGCTTGGCAGGGTAGGAGTGGGGAGTGTGTTTTCTCTGGAGGGCATGTCCAGAACCAGGGATCACACGCTCAGAATGAGGGGTCGGCCATTCAGGTCAGCAATGGGAAGAACTTTCTTCACCCAGAGAAGTCTTGGGAGGAATCTCCCCCAGAGACTGTGGGGACTCAGTCACTGTGCAGAGATCACAGGGCTATTGGATATTGAGGGATGGGGTGAGGGTGCTAGTGCAGAAACGAGGGTTGAGGTAGTGGATCAGTCGAGGTCCGAGTGATTTGTCTCTCCAGATTTGGTTTCTCATGTTCTCCCCAGATGGTTCACTCTCCCTATCACTGGATATTCCCCAGGTGTCCATGTTCACCTGAGCTCCACTTACTACTCAACACCCGTATCAGGACACTCTTGCGGATGTAGATGACTGTAGAAATGTCCCTGCACATCTCTCCGATAGCCTCAAATGGCTCTACCACCCCTTGTGTGCATCCACCTGGATGCCCTCCAGATACTCAACTCTCTGGATGGACCCCTGCCTCAAACATGGGGTGTAACCACTGCAGGTATCCTGCTGTTTGCAGCTGTCCCCGCTGTTGTCACTGGTGTCCTCATCTAGATGTCCTTAGCCTCCATCCAGATGTTTCTCTGATGCCCTCCCTATTCCCAGATGTTTCCCCGTTTCTAGATGTTTCCTGGCTATCCTGCAGCCAGGTGCTTATTTCCAGAAGTTCTGTGTGAACCCGGTACTAGGCAGCACACAGCTGGGGTGTTCCTGACCTGTACATGGCAATGTCCTAATGGGACGAGGTAGCGGGGGGCTGGGGAGGTACCGACCTACCTATCACCAGGAGGGTGGTGCTGTGATTGACGCTCCCTTCAATGTTGCTAGCTTCACATGTGTACAGCCCTCGGTTCCGTGCATCCACTGGCCCGATCTCCAGCACCCCTCCACTCACCTAAGGGCAGAGGGAGGGAAGGGGGGCTGAGTCAATGACTCCTGGTCACGGAAAGTTCCCCTTCCCATCCTGGAGACCCACAAGAGGTCCTGCCAACCCAGCAAACAAATGGTTGGCACCTTCTTATAGACTTTGGTTCTTAGCACCAGATGTTCCTGGGTGTACTTCTACAAAGCATCACGGCTTGATATAGCAACTGCTCCATCCATGGCCATAAGGAGCTGCAGAGAGCTGTGGATAGAGCTCAGCACATGACAGGAATCAGCCTCCCCTCAATGGACTCTCTTTACACCTCTTGCTGCTTCATTGTAACAAACAGCATAATCAAAGCTCCCACCCACCCTGGGATTTCTCAAGTTCTTCAAGGAAGTAACAAGCAGGTTAGACAAAGGAGAGGCAGCGGATGTCATTTACTTGGATTTTCAGAAGGCATTTGATAAGGTGCCACACATGAGGCTGCTTAACAAGATAAAATCCCATGGCCTTACAGGAAAGATACTGGCATGGGTAGAGGAATGGCTGACAGGCAGGAGGCTATAAAGGGGCCTTTTCTGGCTGGCTACCTGTGACTAGTGGTGTTCCTCAGGGGTCAGTATTAGGACCGCTACTTTTCACATTGTTTGTCAATGATTTAGATAATGGAATTAATAGCTTTGTGGTAAAGTTTGTGGATGATACGAAGATAGGTGGAGGGGTAGGCAGTGTTGAGGAGGCAATGAGATTGCAGCAGGACTTAGACAAATTGGAAGAATGGGCAATAAAGTGGAAGATGGAATACAGTGTTGGGAAATGTATGATAATGCATTTTGGTAACAGGAACAATAGTGCAGTCTATTATCTAAATGGGGAGAAAATTCAAACATCAGAGGTGCAAAAGGACTTAGGAGTCCATGAGCAAGACTCCCAGAAGGTTAATTTACAGGTTGAGTTTGTGGTAAAGAAGGCAAATGCAATGTTGGCATTTATTTCAAGGGGAATAGAATATAAAAGCAAGGAGAGAATGTTGAGCCTTTATAAGACACTAGTCAGGCTGCACTTGGAGTATTGTCAACAGTTTTTGGCCCTATATTTCAGAACAGATGTGTTGTTATTGGAGACAGTCCAGGGGAGGTTCATGAGGATGATTCCAGGAATGAAGGGGTTAACATATGAGGAGCATTTGGCAGCTTTGGGCCTGTAGTCACTGGAATTCAGAAGAATGTGTGGAGATCTCATTGAAGTTGGAAGGACTAGATAAGGTGGAAGTGGAGAGATGTTTCCTATAGTGGGGGTATCCAGAACTGGTGGGCACAGCCTCAAAATTGAGGGACGACCTTTTAGAGCAGAGGTAAGGAGGACTTTTTTATAGCCAGAAAGCAGTGAATCTGTGAATTGCTCTGCCACAGACAATGGTGAGGCCAAGTCTGTGGGTATATTTAAAGAGGAAGTTGATAATTACCTGATTGTTCAGGGCATCAAAGGCGAAAAGGCAGGAGTATGGGGCTGATGATGGACTAGCACAGCAGACTGGATGGGCTGAATGGCCTAATTCTGCTCCTGTGTCTTACAGCGTCATGGTCTTATTCTCTCTTCTCCCCTCTCTTGCCATGGCAGGAGATACAAAACCCTGAATGCACGTACCATTAGTGTCAAGGACAGCTTCTACACCACTGTTTTCAGATTCTTGCGTGGACTTTGTGTGCAATAACTCTTGACCTCACAATCTACCTTGTTGAAGGCTGTTTACCGGCACTGTACTTTCTTGGTAGCCTTTTTGCATTTTCTAGTGGTTTGCCTTTGTTCTACCTCAATGCACTGTGTAATGAGCTAATCTGTATGAACAGAGTGCAAGACAAACTGTCCACTGTATCACGGTAACAAGTGACAATAATAAAACAGTTACAATACCTGCCTCAGTCTGTGTGTGTGTCTGTCTGTCCCTGTGAGTGTGTATGTGTGTCTGTGTGGGGGGAGGGAGTTGGATGGGGCTTGTTCTTCTCAACAGCCAGACTAATCTTGAGATCCTCTCCCATCTTCATAGACCCCTCCCTCTCTCTGCTTCTCCCCATTCACAGCAAGGAGGCAGAGCTCCTATGATAGTGTGTCTCCTGATTGTGTTGGGCACGTGGCCAAGTGGTTAAGGCGTTCGTCTAGTGATCTCAAGGTCATTAGTTCGAGCCTCAGCTGTGGCAGCGTGTTTGTGCCCTTGAGCAAGGGACTTAATCACACATTACTCTAGTCTGTGCGAGGAGTGGCGCCCCACACAGACTTCCAATCTGCGCCATGTAAGGCATGAAAATGCCCGACACAGGCCTCTCATGGTCTGAGTCAATGTTTGCTCCTGTTCTCACAGCCCCATGGTTCAAAAATATCTGTCACTGTCGGGCCTCACCCACAAGCAGAACAACTTCTGTATGCCCCACCTCCAGACACCCCAAGGCGTTTCCCTCATCTACCTGTCAGTTGTGAGACGGAACGCTCTCCACTTGCCTGTGTACCTGTGGCTATAATAAACCAAAACCAATACAATTCCTGCAGATGCCCCTCCCCCCAGGAATGTCCCACATACAGCCCTGGGGAGGGGGCTTCCAGCAGAGCCTAGGAGACAGCCTGTATGACAGCAAGATCTCAGGTGCTGAGGTGTTGTGGGTCTGGAAGTGAGTTTGTGCATTCAATATTGTCGAGGAATGGGATGACCCAGGCAGAAGCACACAGCTGTTGCACTGCCTCCTGTTGTCAAACAGCCGACACAGTGCTTGGGACCACGATGGATTCAGGCAGCTACGGGTTGGTCTGTCCTCGGGACGTCCCACAGTGCGTGGGACCACGATGGATTCAGGCAGCTATGGGTTGATCTGTCCTTGGGACGTCTGTCTCCTGCAGGCGCTGCTCGACACTGTCTCACCTGATGCCACACCACAGGTGAGTGGAGGCTCCCCGGTGACAGCTCAGCCCCATCCTTACGCCAGCTCACCTCCGGCTCTGGGATCCCACCCACTTCACACACCAGCTGTGCCCGCTCCCCCTGGTGCAGCTCCAGCACAGTGGGAGGGGTGCTCCGGAACGTGGGTGGGGCTATGGAGAGGGTGAAGGAGGGTGGAATGGGTAAAGAAGGGAAGAAAGGATCACAAATTAACTGACAGGAACTCCCAGGATGGACTATCACCCCCCACCCCCAAAGAAATGAACCCTAATAGTGGGAGGCTAGTGAAACAAGTGTAACCCTCTCACCAGCCTCGTATGCAAACTTGGCTTGTTAACTAGCTCTGCTAGCAGCCATATCACTCAGCAGTGAAAAGGCACCTTTCATAAACAATAAACAATATACATCTCAGGTGTGTATGATTTGGGGTTTAACCCAACTGGAATGTTGTGATGTTCCAATTAAAGGAACCGCGATTTGAGCAAATGCTGTGTAAATACTGCCAGTGCTCAATTATCAATTGGCAAAAAATAACAGATCGTACACTGCATAAAATTATAAACACAGTATATTTAGTAATTTCAGCTTTATCAGTTAGTAAGAGAAAGAGAAGGAAAAAAAACAGTCTAAATATGCGATGACTGTTGGAGCTCGTCCCTCCCAAAGCTGAAGAAAACCGTTACTCATGGCACTGAACCCATGGTCTGCATTAAAGCACCAGCCACTATCCAAACTTCTCTTGAAGTCCACCTTGAGCAACTGGCTCTCTCTCAAGAATATTGGTCCTTCTTCTGTGGAGCCATCCATCTCCACAAATCACTCCTTATGACAGGACTCTGCTTCTCAGGCATTCTGCAACAGCTCCCACCAAAAACAAACAAACCAGACTACTGTCCGTCACAAATCTCTCTCTGCCCCACTTTATCTAGACATTTCTCCAGATCCCACCATCCTGACTGGCTGACACAACATTCCTACGTAGAAGAACAGGGCTTCTTATCTTAGCTGAAACCAAAATACATTGCAGTAAAAATCCTAATCATGGCATTACACAAGGGAGGGGGAATATTACACAACTGCGGCCCTCATGGAGACGGAGCATCATGTTTTGGGAGTGGTGGTGAGGGAGCATCGCAGTGTTAACAGGTTAAAATTCCATCAGAAGCTCAGTCTGTTCAAACACAACAACATTGTTTCAGTGCAGCGTGAATAAGGAACTAATCCGTGTCCTGGGAGTGTGTGATGGGGCAGTGTAGAGGGAGTTTCACTCTGTGTCTGACCCGTGTCCTGGGAGTGTGTGATGGGACAGTGTAGAGGGAGTTTCACTCTGTGTCTGACCCGTGTCCTGGGAGTGTGTGATGGGACAGTGTAGAGGGAGTTTCACTCTGTGTCTGACCAGTGTCCTGGGAGTGTGTGATGGGACAGTGTAGAGGGAGTTTCACTCTGTGTCTGACCCGTGCCCTGGGAGTGTGTGATGGGACAGTGTAGAGGGAGCTTCACTCTGTGTCTGACCCGCGTCCCGGGAGTGTGTGATGGGACAGTGTAGAGGGAGTTTCACTCTGTGTCTGACCCGCGTCCCGGGAGTGTGTGATGGGACAGTGTAGAGGGAGCTTCACTCTGTGTCTGACCCGTGCCCTGGGAGTGTGTGATGGGACAGTGTAGAGGGAGCTTCAGTCTGTGTGGTGTGACACTGACTTACTGGTGACAGAGAGGTGAATCCAGCTACCATTACGGTCTCCGTGGGGTTGGGTAAGGAACAGCAGCTGACATTGGTACCAGCCCTCATCCTCTTGCCGTACGACATCAACTTGCAAAGAGGCACCGTTCTGTAAACTCAGGCGACCTGTTGGGATGAAACAGGACACTATTCTCACACTGGTCAGCACACCCTCATTCTCTCCCCTTCTCTCTTTCTCTCCCCTTCTCTCTTTCTCTCCCATGTTCAATTACAGTGAAATCATTGGGAACATCTCAATGAGGGGGCAAGTGAGTGTTTTTAACTTCTTTGTTCAAGAGCCAACGGCTGAAGGCTTGTAATTGTTCTTGAACCAGGTGGTGTGAGTCCTGAGGCTCTTGCACCTTCTACCTGATGGCAGCCACAAGAAAAGAGCTTGGCCTGGGTGGTGAGGATCTTCAATGATGGGTGCTGCTTTCCTATGGCAACGTTTCATGTTGGTGTGCTAAATGGTTGGGAGGGTTTTACTTATGTTGTACTGGGTGAATCCACTACCTTTTGTAGGATTTTCTGTCCAAAGGCATTGGTATTTCCATACCCGGCCATGATGCAGCCAGTCAATATACTTCTGCTAGACATCTTTAGAAGTCTGTCAAAGTTTTAGATGTCATGCCAAATCTCTGCAGACTCCGAAGGAAGTAGATGCACTGTTATGCTTTCTTCACAATTACACTTTTGTGCTGTGTCCTGGAGAAGTCCTTTGAAATAATAACACTGAGGAATTTAAAGTTACTGACCCTCTCCACCTCTGATCCTGCAATGAGGACTGGCTCATGGACCTCTGGTTTCCCTCTCCTGAAGTCTACAATCAGTTCCTTGGTCTTGCTGACATTGAGTGAGAGGTTCTTATCATGACACCATTCAGCCAGATTTTCAATCTCCCTTTTGAATCCTGATTCATCACCACCTTTGATATGACCCACAACAGTGGTGTCATCAGCAAACTTGAATATGGTGTTGGAGCCGTGCTTAGCCACACAGTCATAGGTGTAAAGCGAGTAGAGCAGGGGTTAAGCACACAGCCTTGTGGTGTACCTGAGCTCTCATGACGATACCCCTTCCCCACACGAAACCACCACGGTGGACTTCACAGCTGAACAGGTGAGAAGACAGCTGAAACGTCTCAACCCAAGCAAGGCTGCAGGACTGGATGGTGTCAGTATCAGGGTGCTCAAAGCCTGTGCCCCTCAGCTATGTGGAGTACTTCGCCATGTATTCAACATGAGCCTGAGGCTCTGGAGGGTTCCTGTACTGTGGAAGACGTCCTGCCTCGTCCCTGTGCCGAAGACGCCGCGCCCCAGCGGCCTTAATGACTACAGACTGGTGGCATTGACCTCCCACATCATGAAGACCTGCAGAGACTTGTTCTGGAGCTGCTTCAGCCTATGGTCAGGCCACACTTAGATCCCCTCCAGTTCGCCTACCAGCCCCGACTAGGAGTTGAGGATGCCATCGTCTACTTGCTGAACTGTGTCTATGCCCACCTGGACAAGCCAGCGAGCACTGTGAGGGTCATGTTTTTTGACTTCTCCAGTGCGTTCATCACCATCTGCCCTGCTCTGCTGGGGGAGAAGCTGACTGCGATGCAGGTGGATGCTTTCCTGGTGTCATGGATTCTTGATTACCTGACTGGCAGACCACAGTACATGTGCTTGCAATAGTGTGTGTCCGACAGAGTGATCAGCAGCACAGGGGCTCCACAGGGGACTGTCTTGTCTCCCTTTCTCTTCACCATTTACACCTCGGACTTCAACTACTGCACAGAGTTTTGTCATCTTCAGAAGTTTTCTGATGACTCTGCCATAGTTGGATGCATCAGCAAGGGAGATGAGGCTACGGTAGGAAACTTTGTCACATGGTGTGAGCAGAATTATCTGCAGCTTAATGTGAAAAAGACGAAGGAGATGGTGGTAGACCTGAGGAGAGCTAAGGTACCGGTGACCCCTGTTTCCATCCAGGGGTCAGTGTGGACATGGTGGAGGATTACAAATACCTGGGGATACAAATTGACAATAAACTGGACTGGTCAAAGAACACTGAGCTGTCCACAAGAAGGGTTAGAGCGGACTCTATTTCCTGAGGAGACTGAGGTCCTGTAACATCTGCCGGACGATGCTGAGGATGTTCTACGAGTCTGTGGTGGCCAGTGCGATCAAGGTTGCTGTTGTGTGCTGGGGCAGCAGGCTGAGGGTAGCAGACACCAACAGAATCAACAAACTCATTCGTAAGGCCAGTGATGTTGTGGGGATGGAACTGGACTCTCTGACGGTGGTGTCTGAAAAGAGGATGCTATCCAAGTTGCATGCCATCTTGGACAATGTCTCCCATCCACTACATAATGTACTGGGTGGGCACAGGAGTACATTCAGCCAGAGACTCATTCCTCCGAGATGCAGCACAGAGCGTTATAGGAAGTCATTCCTGCCTGTGGCCATCAAACTTTACAACTCCTGCCTTGGAGGGTCAGACACCCTGAGCCAATAGGCTGGTCCTGGACTTATTTCCTGGCATAATTTACATATTACTTTTTAACTATTTATGATTTTATTACTATTTATTATTTATGGTGCAACTGTAACGAAAACCAATTTCCCCCGGGATCAATAAAGTATGACTATGACTATGATTATGATGGAGATCATGGAGAAGATGTTGTTGCGAACCTGAACTGACTAGGGTCTACAAGTGAGGAAATCCAGGATCCAGTTGCACAAGGAGGTATTGAGGCCAAGGTCTTGGACCTTACTGATTAGTCTTGAGGGGAAGATGGTATTAAATGTTGAGTTGTAGTTGATAAAGAGCATCCTGATGTATGCATCTTTGCTGCACAGGTGTTTCAAGGTTGAGTGAAGAGTCAATAAGTTTGCACCTACTGCGGAATTGTTGCTCCAGTAGACAAATTGGAGCAGATCCAAACCGCCACTCAGACAGAAGCTGATATGTTTCATCACCAGCCCCTCAAAACACTTCATCACCGTGGATGTGAGTGTTACTGGGCGGCAATCATTGAGGCAGGTCACTGTGCTATTCTTGGGCACTGGTATAGCTGAAGCCTGCTTTAATCAAGTAGGTACCACACATACTGGAAGCGAGAGTTTAGAGATCTCAGTGAGCACACCATCCAGTTGGTCAGCTCAGTTCTTTAGAATGTGGCCTGCTCTGGATGTTTTCCATGGATTCGCCCTCCTGAAGTCATAGGATCATCAGGGATGTGGGAATTCGCAATGGTTCCTCCATGCTCTGTTTCGTTTCCTCTCTGACTCACACACCTCGTCCCTACCCTCTCGACCTTCCTTTCCCTTTCTCGCACACAATGTTGTTCTCTCCCCATTCTCTCTACTCCCTTCCCTTCACCATCATTTACGCTCTCCCCTGCACATTCTCCCCCTCCCTCCGTCCTTCTCAGTCCCACACCTCTCTCCCTTTGTCAATGATGTCTCTGACTGGGCATCAGACTCTCCACTTATGCACAGAACAAGAGACAACAAGTGCAAATCCCTTCAGTGCAGATGATCCTAGTAAATTACCCAAAAACCCATGTAGGAGAGAGACAATTCCCAGGTGAGTATCATCCCTCTCTCTCATGAAGCTATCTATTCACTGACTGGTGTCTCTCAGTCCCTCTCTCTCAGGGGGATATCTGTATACTGACCAGTGTCTCTCAGTCCTTCTCTCTCAGTGGATATCTGTACACTGACCGGTGTCTCTCAGTCCTTCTCTCTCAGTGGATATCTGTACACTGACCAGTGTCTCTCAGTCCCTCTCTCTCAGGGGGATATCTGTACACTGACCGGTGTCTCTCAGTCCCTCTCTCTCAGGGGATATCTGTACACTGACCGGTGTCTGTCACTCCCTCTTTCTCAGGGGATATCTGTACACTGACCGGTGTCTCTCAGTCCCTCTCTCTCAGGGGGATATCTGTACACTGACAGGTGTCTCTCAGTCCCTCTCTCTCAGGGGATATCTGTACACTGACCGGTGTCTCTCAGTCCCTCTCTCTCAGGTGTTATCTGTACACTGACCGGTGTCTCTCAATCCCTCTCTCTCAGGGGATATCTGTACACTGACCAGTGTCTCTCAGTCCCTCTCTCTCAGGGGATATCTCATGGGGTGTAATCTCTCTCTCTGTCTCTCTCCGTCTCCCCCTCTCTGCTTGCCCAGGATTCCCACATACCGAGATAAGAAGCATCAACCCGTGGAGGATATATTCCGAACTTGAGGAAGATTGGGAGCACATGATTCCGGGAAACCCATTCCACCACAGTGGTGGTGGGGTCGTCCTGTTCCTTGTGAAGGTCACAGCCCAGGACAGCAGATGCACCCTCTGTCACACGCACTGCCACTGGTGGAGTCCGGTCCCCCAACAAACCTGCAACTGGGAGCAGGAGAGAGGGAGCGTAATAGAGAAGGGTGGGAGGAAGAGAGGATGACGGGGAGTATCGGGAGAGCCGCAAGAGGGCGGGGGTGATGGAGAAAGGTGTGGGAGCAAGTGTGATCGGGGGTGCAGAGAGGGATGTGAAGGAGGAGGTTATGGGAAAAGGGGATGGAGGAATGAAGGAATGGAGTTGGGAGAGAGGGTGTGATGTGATGAGAAGAGAAGGTGACGTCAGTACCTGTCTTTGGTTTGTCAATCCCTGATCTCAGTACCGAGGCCTCCCAGACACTCCCTCAGACTGGGCCCCCAGAGGATCAATCATTCTTGATCGAGATAGCAGGCTCACCTGGTCTGTGTCACGAACCTCCAGGACCCACGTCATTCACATCCCGATCCTCCATCTGTCCTACCATCCCTCAGGACACTCATCTCCCCCACCACGTTGCAGACACAATCACACCCACACCTGGACCCCACTACACCCACCCTTGGACATTCATCGCTCCCATCCTCGGATATCCATCTCTCTCACCTCCAGACACCCATCACTTACACCCAGAGGCACCCATCACTTTCACCACCAGATATCCATCACTCCCACCCCTCGATATCCAACAGTCACACTCCTCCCCTGGATACCCATCACTCCCACTGCCAACACCCATCGCTCCCATCCTCGGACACCCATCACTTCCACTACCAACACTCATCACTCCCACCCTCGGACACCCATCACTCCCACCCCTGGATACCCATTACTCCCACTGCCAACACCCATCGCTCCCATCCTCGGACACCCATCACTTCCACTGCCAACACCCATCACTCCCACCCCTGGACACCCATCACTCCCACCCCCAGACACCCATCACTTCCACCACCAGACAACCATCACTGCTACTGCTCAACAACCATCACTTCCATCCTTGGTCCCTATCACTCCCACCCTTAGACACCAGCACCCCAATCCCACCCTTAGACTCCATCACTCCAATCCCACCCTTGAACCCCATCACTCCCACCCTTACATGCCATCACTCCCACCCTTAGACCCCATCAGTCCCACACCACCCCACCCCACCCTTGGCTCCATCACTTCACCCTTGGACCCCTTTTATTCCCATACATGGATCCCCATCACTCTCACCTTCCCAAAACCCATCATTCCCAAGCATCCCAAACTGCCAACCTTCCCAACCCTGGCCTCCATCAATTCTGGATGGCTGCTTCCCAGGAGACCAGATCTACACATGGAACAGTACCCTGACAACAGTATTGGAACCGAAGGCAAAGACATCCCAGGACCCAATGTCCTGTGCCCGAGGATAGAAGCAAGTGTCCATAGAGACAGTGAAGTCGTTGATTTTACAAACCTCACTGAGCTCCAGGAAGCCTTGTTATTATCATTCGTGATTTTTTGTTGTCACAAGTACCGAGTGCTTTGTTTGACTTCAACCATATGGGCCCTTATTCAAGAAGGGAGGGAGACAAAACGCTGGAACCTGTCTGTGACACCCCACTGGCCCAGGTTTGTGGCTGGGACATGTCTGTGACAGGCCCGACTGGTCCAGGTTGGTGGCTGGAACCTGTCTGTGACACCCCACTGGCCCAGGTTGGTGGCTGGAACCTGTCTGTGACAGGCCCCACTGGGCCAGGTTGGTAGGGTCCTCATGTCAGAAACTGTGTCTGTGGTGGGATGCTGTCAATGGGGAGTACTTAGATATGGAGAGGACAGTTGGAATGAGCTGATTTTTGGCAATGTTTCAGGGACCATTGCGTGAAGTTGCATCTCCAGCTGGTATGGGATCAGTCGAGCATTGGACCAGAAGTCTCTATAACAGACTATGAGAACAGCTGAGAGGATCATAGGGGTCTCCCTACCATCCATCAGGGATATTTATCAGAAGCGCTGCTTACGCAGGGCCCTTAGTATTATTAAGGATCCCACCCATCCATCCAGCATCCCTTTGACTTTCTATCATCAGGCAGGAGACTCCAATGCATAAAAGCAGGAACGGTCAGGATGAGAAACAGTTTCTTCCCCAGGCCACTAGGCTTCTGAACTCCCTGCTGCATCGTACTTGAAGTGTCACTGCTTAATCTATTCTGATTCTTACAATATTTAATATTTAATCACTTCAGTTTGTTGTTTATGTGTGATTCATCTGTAGATTTTATCCTTACCTTCATAAGTTATCGTGTGTGATTTCTGTTATGTGTTTTACACCCTGGTTTGAACAAATGTCTCATTTCTATATACATTATATACATGAACATAGTTAAATGAAAATAAACTTCACTTGACTTGAGCATAGTCCAAAAACATCAAGGAGCATGAAGAAATGAGGGTTCAGTTGGGATCCATGTTGATGGGGATGTGGATGTGATGTGACAGTGCCAATGGGATAAGTGGGAGTGATGTGGATGTGACAGGACGGTGTCAATGATGACGTGGGAGTGATGTGGATATGATGGGACGGTGTCAATGGGATAAGTGGGAGTGATGTGGATGGGATGGGACAGTCTAGATAGGGACACGGGAGTGATGCGGATGGGATGGGATAGTGTAGATGGAGATAAGTGGGAGTGACGTGGCTGTGATGGATGGTGTAGATGGGGACGTGGGAGTGATGTGGATGTGATGGGACGGTGTCAATGGGATAAGTGGGAGTGATGTGGATGGGATGGGACAGTCTAGATAGGGACACGGGAGTGATGCGGATGGGATGGGATAGTGTAGATGGAGATAAGTGGGAGTGATGTGGATGTGATGGGACGGTGTCAATGGGATAAGTGGGAGTGATGTGGATGGGATGGGACGGTGTCAATGGGATAAGTGGGAGTGATGTGGATGGGATGGGACGGTGTCAATGGGATAAGTGGGAGTGATGTGGATGGGATGGGACGGTGTCAATGGGATAAGTGGGAGTGATGTGCCGGTATCGATGGAGATGTGGGATGACGTGGATGTGATGTGATGGTGTAAGTGGGGACATGGGAGTGATGTGGATGTGATGGATGGTGTAGATGGGGACAAGGGTGTGATGTAGTTGTGATGGGTTGTTGGGTTGATGTAGATGGGACGATATAGTTGGGGATGTGGGAGTGATCTAGATGGAGTACTTTTCCCGTATATATATTGCCTGCTTTAGGAAAGATGACATTAAGCTGAAAAGTGTTGCCATTGAGATTAACCAGCGTTTTCCTGGGACTCAATGGACTGTGTTATGGAGAGAGCTTGAGCAGGGTGGGAGTGTTTTTATTGGAAAATCGGAGACTAAAATTTATCCTATAAAATGTGTAAAATATCAAAGGGCATCGATGGAGTGAATGCACACAATTTTTTTTCCAGGGCTTGAGAATGATGAGCCAGAGGGCAGAGGTTTACGGTGATCAGGCAGAGAAATTATAGGAAGTTTAGAGTCAAGTTTTTCACCCAAAGATTAGATAGATAGACACTATATTGATCCCAAATGAAATTACAGTGTCACAGTAGCATTGCAGGTGCACAGACATACAAATATACAAATATTATTAGAGAAGTAAGAGAGAATACACAGTAAGTTACCTCAAATAGTCTAACAGGAGGGGGTCATCACTTCCCCGGTGATAGGTTGACTCATTATAGAGCTGAATAGCCGAGGGTAAGAATAACCTCATATATTGCATAGTTGCCTTAGTCTATTATTAATAGTGCACCTCTGCTCAGCTGAGGCAGCATGCAGAGGGTGAAAAACATTGTCTAGAATTGCCAGGATTTTCAGTAGGGTCCTTTGTTATATTCCAGCCTATAGGGTGTCCATTTTGATTCCAAAAGCAGAGCCAGACTTTCTAATCAGTTTATTGAGCCTGTTGGCATCACCCGTGTCAATGTCATTGGCCCAGCACACCACCACATAGAAGGTTGTACTAGCGACAACAGACTGGTAGAACATGTGAAGGAGAGGCTTGCATGCTCCAAAGGACCTCAGTCTCCTCAGAAAGTAGATGTGGCTCTGGCCCTTCTTGTACACAGGTTGGTCAGTATCTGGAATGAGCTGCCGGAGGGAGTGATTGAAGCAAGAGCACTAACAACATTTAAAAGATACTTGGATGAGAAATGTTTATCAATGGATGAAACATGGGCACATAGTACTCGTTTGATAGGAAGTTTGGTTGGCATGGCTCAGTTGGGTCGAAGGTCTTGTTTCCTTACTGTCTCCCCTGACCCCGTCCCACCCTGTCTCCCGTCCCCCATTGTTTCTCTCCACTAGTCCAACCAATCCCACGGATTGACCCGAGCTGCTCCTACCTGCAGAAGAGACGGACAGAGTGCAGAACGCTGCAAGGACAAAGCAGATGAGACGGCTGCACGTCATTTCACTGTTGGCAGAGGAGGGAAGGCCTGAGGTAGTGGGCTAATACTTGTGGGGTTCAGGACAGAATGTGCACAGGCTGATCCCTTGAGTCACCGGCTGGATGCACCATTCCCTGGGTTGGAGGCCCTCCATCGTTCCAAACTGGGCTCTTAAATCCCCATCTGTGGTTAGTATGCGACAGTCCCAGACAGTCCCCTCACCACACTCCCCATCTTGCTCCTCCTCTGTCTCTGTTCCCCTCTCTACTAAATCCTCTCCCTCACCCTGTCCTAGATGCCTCTCCTTAAACCACTTTAGATCACTATTGTCACTCCCTCTGCTTACCCACTCTCCTTTCCCACCCCACTTTCTTGTACCAAGAAACTCCAAATACAAAATCTCCTCTGCCTTTTGTCTCTTTCCCACTCTCTATCCATCTGCCTCTGCCTCACACCCTTTCTCACATGTTCTCTCCTTCTCTCTCTTTCTCTGTCCACTCTTTTTCTCTTTCCTCCTCTCTCCCTGAGCCAGTCTCCTGCACTTTCTTTCTCTGTGCACTTTCTTTCTTTGTCCCTATCTCCCTCACTCTCTATTTCTGTGCCCTCTGACTCTTTCTCCCCTCTTTCTCTCTCTCTCTCTCTCTCTCTCTGTCCCTATACCTCACTGCCTGTGCTCTCTCCTCTCCCTCCCTGTCCCTCTCTCACACTTTTCTTTCTTGGCTCTCTCTCTCTCTCTTTCCCAACACAACCCCGTCCTTCTCAGTCTGGGCCTCTCTCCCTCTGCCTGTCCTGTGCGCTAGACCCCTGCGCCCCTCCAGTACCTGTGGTGACTGGACTGGCAGTGAGAGTTCCTAGCCAGACTGTAGTCTGCCTCCAGACTGCCAGGGTCCCAAGCCTCGATTGAAATCTGATGTCCTTTCTCTCACATTTCCTCCTCACACAACCCAGCTATAACAATAGAGCACTGTCCCTCATTCCGCCAACCCCCTCACTCTGTGCCGATGGGAGGGGCCAGTAACAAAAGGGGACGGGCCTATGAGCCTTCATGGCTTCACCCTGCCTGGCGTTGCCAGGGGCAACAGCCTCAGTTTACAGGCAAAATTAGGCCAAAGGCTTGGAGGCCAGCCTGAGGCAAAGAGGGAGGGATAGAGAGGGAGAGAGAGACGGAGGAGGATGGGGAGGGGGAGAAAGAGATGGAAAGGGAGAGAGGGAGGAGGAGGGGGGGGAGGGAGAGAAAGTGAGGAAAAGAAAGAGAGGAAGGGGGGGGAGAGAGAGGGAGAGGAAGAAAGAGAGATGGAAGAACCCATCCTAGATACAGCCCATCAGAGACCCCACTCACTGAGACTCCTCTCTCTGAGCCCAACAAGGACTCCTTTCAGAGACAGTCTCTCTCTCTCTCCCCCCACCCCCCAACCTCTGTTGAGGCACCAGCACTAGATGGGAGCCTCTCTCTCTCTTCCCTTGGCCTCCTAACCCCTGCAGTAAACTCTTCGAGAGTCTATGTTTCTCTAAAGCTACTCCTCTCCCCTCAAAGACTGCCAGTTGATTTTGCTCTCGTCCGTTCACAGAACCTACAGGACAGTCTCCCTCTCACCCCTTCGCTTCAAACATGTCCCTCTCCCTCCCATGCACTTCCTTGCCAAACCCTACACTTGCCTCTTCTCACCTTCCTTACTCCCTAAGCTACTCCCTCTTGCCACAATCCCTCTTCACCTATGACTACTACTACTACCAGTACTACGTCGACTCAGGCCTAGGGGGCTGGCGTCGGGCACGATGACAGACCCTCTACTTCTCCCTCTCCCTCATCAGTGTGTTCAGTCCATCTACATTAGCCGTGCCGCTGTCTTCTAGGAGCGTATTGACCATAGTCTTGGGAGGGCGCCCAGGGTTCATCCTCCCGTGCCTGGCTCCCGTATGATGACTAGGCTGGCAGGTAGCTCGGGGTGGCGTAGACAGTGCCCCGCTAGCTGCAGTCTTCTCACCTCGATTTTAGTGGAGAGCATCAGTAGGTTGTCATAGAGCTCGACGTTCGTCATGTGCTGTTGCCAACTCACGTCAAGAGCCATCCGGAGCATTCGTGTATAGCAACCATCTAGAGACTTTCACATCGTCTTGGTAAGTGTCCACATCTCACATCCGTACGTGAGAATGGAATCTATGACTGCTATGAAAATCCTCTTTTTAAGCCCTCTGGTCAGGTTCAACTTCCAGATTTCCTTCATGTCGTTCAAAACCCTCCATGCCAGCACCTTCTGTATCTTTATGACCTTCTCCGAACTCATCATTCGTGACCCGAGGTACTTGTAGTCAAAGACTTTCTTAATGGTATCATTCTCTCCGGCCTTGAGAGTACCTTTGTTGCAGTTAAATACCATGTACTGTCTTTTTAGCGTTTAGGTGAAGTCCAACTTTGTTGCATTCAATTTGCACCTGTGACCCTCTCTCCCAAATACCGCACTACCCCCCCAAACCCACCCCTCCTGAACCCCTCCCACCCAGCCCCTCCCTTGCAAACCAATCCAATCCTTCATTCTGCCCACCCCATTCCCTCCCCTTCCCCCACCCCTCCCTCTCCTATCAATGCCCCACTCCCACTCTCCCGCTCTTCCTTCCCTCTCCACAGGAATACTTTCCAGCAGTCAGGCCTTTGCCGATTCCTTACTCTCTCATTGCAGACCGAGCCAACTGTTCCATTCCTCAGTGCCTTTCCTTGACCACCTGCGGCTCAAGTGCCAACCCAGAAAGGAAAACACATCTCTCGCTGAAGGGTTTAAATCTTTCCCTTTTATTATTTAAAATATTTGCAAAAACAACACCCAATACCCCCAATGACCAAACCCAGATACAACACGTTGCCCTTACTGTGTGTGGGGCAGAGTGCAGACACAGCAAACAACCAATTACAGCGCTGCTTAATATACACGTGAAAACTCCCAGCCAATTGCAGTGCTGTTTTTTCAAGACACATGTAGACATCCACTTATTATTCATAGTTATATGTATATATTTATAACGTATATGTATATAATTCCAGCCAATCATATCAAACTTTGCAGAACAGGAGTGTGGTTGGGAGGGGTAGTAAGACTTGGCCTATTGCAATCAAGCCCAAAGGGTCACTATTGAGAAACTGGAAGACCAGTGATGCAGCTGTCTTCCAATGCTTAGCCAGGGTAGAGGACTTGCTGCTGAGGGGTGACCATGCAAACATCGATAATGCCGCCAAACTCCAAAATGCAGGAAATATCTGTCGCCAAGACAGGCCAGCAGTTGTGCAGGTCAGACACAGAGTGAAACTCCCTCCACACTGTCCCATCACACACTCCCAGGACACGGGTCAGACACAGAGTGAAACTCCCTCTACACTGTCCCATCACATACTCCCAGGACACGGGTCAGACACAGAGTGAAGCTCCCTCCACACTGTCCCATCACACACTCCCAGGACACGGGTCAGACACAGAGTGAAACTCCCTCTACACTGTCCCATCACACACTCCCAGGACACGGGTCAGACACAGAGTGAAGCTCCCTCTACACTGTCCCATCACATACTCCCAGGACATGGGTCAGACACAGAGTGAAGCTCCCTCCACACTGTCCCATCACACACTCCCAGGACACGGGTCAGACACAGAGTGAAGCTCCCTCTACACTGTCCCATCACATACTCCCAGGACACGGGTCAGACACAGAGTGAAACTCCCTCCACACTGTCCCATCACACACTCCCAGGACACGGGTCAGACACAGAGTGAAGCTCCCTCTACACTGTCCCATCACACACTCCCGGGACACGGGTCAGACACAGAGTGAAACTCCCTCCACACTGTCCCATCACACACTCCCAGGACACGGGTCAGACACAGAGTGAAGCTCCCTCTACACTGTCTCCTCACACACTCCCAGGGTACGGGTCAGACACAGAGTGAAAATCCCTCTACACTGTCCTATCACACACTCCCAGGACACGTGTCAGACACAGAGTGAAGCTCCCTCTATACTGTCCCATCTCACACTCCCAGGGAATGGGTCAGACACAGAGTGAAGCTCCCTCTACACTGTCCCATCTCACACTCCCAGGGAATGGGTCAGACACAGAGTGAAACTCCCTCTACACTGTCCTATGACACACTCCCAGGGTACAGGTCAGACACAGAGTGAAGCTTCCTCTACATTGTCCCATCACACACTTCCACGGCATTATTTGGAGGAATAATCTTGAAAAAACCCAGGCGAGGATGGACATTGCCCATGATGTCTGGTCCCCATACCCATCAGAATTTACTGGCCTGCTTTCTTTCCCTACCCCTCCCCTCTGTTCCTCCTGTTCTCTCACAAATAAATCTTTGAACAGAAGGATATTAAACCAATAACTAGACTTAACAGCGATCGTGTTTACGACAGTAAGTTATAATCAGGCTGCACGCTAGGCATAAGTTTGAGCAAACTCTGGTGGTGCTTGTGCAGGCGCAGGAGCCATCCACTCTCACCGGCAGTGGACCAAGGTGCTCCCATCTCCTTCTCAACCGCCGGGACCCTTCACTTCTCTTCTCTCCCGTGCTCTCTCTCCCCCTCGCTCCTGCACTAAATGAAATACTCCTTCTTCTCCTCCGAGCTGGAGTGACCCACCTCCGCGTTAATGATGGCTGTGTCAGCATCTGGAGCATCATCCAAGCCCTTGGCCTCGTGAGTCAGGTAGGTGCCTGTTGGGGAGAGGGGTTGTGTGTTAGGATGGGAGTCGGTTCTACACTGGCTTTCGAAGCAGTGTGGAAGAGGTTTAAGAGCTTCATTCTGGAGGTACAGGGTTTAGCCTATGAGCAGAGATGGCACTGCCTGGGTCTGGAACTCAGAATAACAATATAAATTTATGAGGGGGGGTAAGTATTTGAGACGAGGAATAAGGGACATAGACTTAAGATCTAGGATGGTGATGAGAAGGAACTGCTTTCCTCAGAGGGTAGTACATCTGAGAAATTCTCTGCCAAGGGAAGCAGTAGAGGCTACGGTACCTCATTAAATACATTTAAAACATGGATAGATTTTTGCACTGTAAGGCATTCTACAAGTATGTGAAGAGCAAGAGAAAAGACATGAGACAATAGGACCAATCAAATGTGACAGTGGAAAAGTGTGTACGGGACTGGAGGAAATAGCGGAGGTACTTAATGAATACTTTGCTTCAGTATTCACTACGGAAAAGGATCTTGGCGATTGTAGGGATGACTTACAGCGGATTGAAAAGCTTGAGCATGTAGATATTAAGAAAGAGGATGTGCTGGAGCTTTTGGAATGCATCAAGTTGGATAAGTTGCTGGGACCAGACGAGATGTACCCCAGGCTACTGTGGGAGACAAGGGAAGAAATTGCTGAGCCTCTGGCGATGATCTTTGCATCATCAATGGGGACAGGAGAGGTTCCAGAGGATTGGAGAGTTGCGGATGTTGTTCCCTTATTCAAGAAAGGGAGTAGAGATAGTCCAGGAAATTATAGACCAGTGAGTCTTACTTCAGTGGTTGGTAAATTGATGGAGAAGATCCTGAGAGGCAGGATTTATGAACATTTGGAGAGGCATAATATGATTAGGAATAGTCAGCATGGCTTTATCAAAGGCAGGTTGTGCCTTATGAGCCTGAATGAATTTTTTGAGGATGTGACTAAACACATTGATGAAGATAGAACCATAGATGTAGAGTATATAGATTTCAGTAAGGTATTTGACAAGGTATCCTATGCAAGGCTTATTGAGAAAGTAAGGAGGCATGGGATCAAAGGGGACATTGCTTTGTGGATCCAGAACTGGCTTGCCCACAGAAGGCAAAGAGTAGTTGTAGACAGGTCATATTCTGCTTGGAGGCCAGTCACCAGTGGTGTGCCTCAGGGATCTGCTCTGGGACCCCTACTCTTCGTGACTTTTATAAATGACCTGGATGAGGAAGTGGAGACATGGGTTAGTAAATTTGCTGACGACACAAAGGCTAGGGGTGTTGTGGACAGTGTGGAGGACTGTCAGAGGTTACAATGGGACATTGATAGGATGCAAAACTGGGCTGGGAAATGGCAGATGGAGTTTAACCCAGATAAATGTGAAGTGGTTCATTTTGGTAGGTCAAATATGATGGCAGAATACAGCATTAATGATAAGACTCTTGGCAGTGTGGAGGATCAGAGGGATCTTGGGGTCTGAGTCCATAGGACACTCAAAGCTGCTACGCAGGTTGACTCTGTGGTTAAGAAAGCATATGGTGTATTGGTCTTCATCAATCGTGGGACTGAGTTTAAGAGCCAAAAAGTAATGTTGCAGCTATATAGGACCCTGGTCAGACCCCTGTGCTCATTTCTAGTCGTCTCACTGCAGGAAGGACGTGGAAACCATAGAAAGGGTGAAGAGGAGATTTACAACGATGTTGTCTGGATTGGGGAGCATTTCTTATGAGAATAGGTTGAGTGAACTTGGCTTTTTCTCCTTGGAGCGATGGAGGATGAGAGGTGACCTGACAGAGGTGTACAACACAATGAGAGGCATTGATAGTGTAGATAGTCAGAGGCTTTTTCCCAGGACTGAAATGGTTACCATAGAAGGACACCAGTTTAAGGTGTTGGGGACAGCTACAGAGGAGATGTCAGGGGTAAGTTTTTTATGCAGAGAGTGGTGAGTGCATGGAATGGGCTGCTGGCAACGGTGGTGGAGGCGGATACGATAGGGTCCTTTAAGAGACTTTTGGATAGGTACATGGAGCTCAGAAAAGTAGAGGGCTATGGGTAAGCCTAGTAATTTCTAAGGTAAGGACATGTTCGGCACAGCTTTGTGGGCAAAGGGTCTGTATTGTACTGTAGGTTTTCTCTGTTTCTAAGTTTCTATGGAATTAAGGTTTTTGGAGAAACAGCAGGTAGGTGGAGCCGAGTCAATGGCCACAAATTTTTTAATGGTGGGCATTGGATTGATGGGCCAAATGGCCAATTCCTGTTCATTACTTATGTCCTGTTGCAGGTGGGAGACCAGAGTCAAGCTCTGCGGAGTTGGGGGCCAGACTGCTCAGCCCCTCTCACTAATTCGGCCTGCGTTTGCAGGAAGGCCTGATGAGACCAGTCACTTGCTGGGGCCAGGCCCAAATGCAGCCTTCTATCTGGGCAAGACTTCAGAGGCTTTACCCATTCCTAAACTTCTTGAACATCAAGGGTAGAGTGAAGGTGGATTTCATAACTGGGCCAGGGCTGGGCTGAGAGATGCAGGGAGTCCCGAGCCTGGACATGCACAGGGCCAGTGGTGGGGGGAGAAGGTGATGCTCCCTCTCCACATTTAATGTAGACAAGGTTCTCCAGATCACAAGCCACTGTCAGTTCAACATGAATGAGGGCAGTGAGCCAGTGAGCCAGCGGGGGTGATGGGCAATGGAGAGAGGCCAGTTTATCGAAGGAAATGCAGAGATTAGGCCCCGTGCAACATGGACACCCACGGCCTGGTAATGTTTTCATGCTGGCATGGCAGAAGGAGGACATCTATGGAATTTGCAGGAGGGGGCAAGGAAATCCATTCAGAGGGGGGTAAATGTATTCTAATAGACAGGGAGGGGTGCGGGGGCCAGAGGGTTTTACAGAAACAGGGAGGGGTGTAGGGACTGGAGGGGTTTACAGAGACAGGGAGGGGTGTAGGGGTTAGAGGGGTTACAGAGACAGGGAGGGGTGTTGGGACTGGAGGGGGTTACAGAGACAGGGAGGGGTGTAGGGATCGGAGGGGGTTACAGAGACAGGGAGGGGTGTAGGGGCTGGAGGGGGTTACAGAGACAGGGAGGGGTGTAGGGATCAGAGAGGTTACAGATTTAGAGAGGGGTGCAGGGCTGGAAGAGGTTACAGAGACAGGGAGGAGTTTAGAGGCCAGAGGAGATTATAGAGACAAGAAGGGGTCTAGGGGGTGGAGAGTCTCACAGAGACAGTGGGCTGTGGGGGCTGGAGAGGGTTATAGACACAGGGAGGGGTGTTGGTATTGGAGGAGGGGGAGGTTACAGATTCAGAGAGGATTTCAGGGGTTGGTAGGGTTTACAGAGACAGGGTGATGTAGGACCCTGGGGGAGGGATGGGTTACAGAGACAGGGAGGGGTGTAGTGGCTGGAAGGGGTTACAGAGACAGAAAGAGGAGGGGCTTACAGAGATTGGGTGGGGTTTTGGGGAGGGAGTATTTTACCCTTGTGTCTGATCAGATAGCGGACCAGAACGATGAAGAGACACAGTACGATGAAGACAATGACGGCCACAATCCCACCGATGACAGCGTGGTCAATGCTCGACTGGGTGACCTGTGAAAGAGGATCTGGTGGAGAGAGAGAGAGAGAGAGAGAGCAAACGGGGGAGAGGGAGAAATAGAGAAGTTGCAGAAACAGGAATCAGAGCACAGAGCTCTCACAAATTTAGGAACTCCAAATTAGTATCAAAATTGTGGCATTCCTTCACCAACCCTCCATAACTGGCCCTTCCTCACCACCCCTTCCAGATCGTGGTGCTCCTTCACTGACCCTCACACAATGCAGCACTCCCTCACTTCACCCCCACCCGTTCTTCATATCAGAGCCCTCCCTACTGCCTGTCCCATGTTACTCAGGCTCTGTCCCTGCGTGTGGGCACACATGTATCCTCTCCCTGCGGATAGGAGGTGAGGGTGCCAGGACCCTGGGTGTAACCAGACCCCACCAATTCCCATCCTCACCTGTAAACTGTCTCCGCGGTATAAACTCAATCCCAGACTCTCCTCTACCCTGCCTCCCTCTTCGTACTCTGGGACCACTCTTACCCTATCTGTCCCTCACTCACCCTCCCTCTTGAACTTCTGCCATGTCATCTCATTTATGGACTCTCCGTCTCAACTGCAAACATTTGGTCTCTGCCCCAGACCAAGAATCACATTTGCTCTGTTGCATCCTCAAACCTGGAACTGTAATGACTATCTCATGACTGTGGCTAAGCACAACCTCCATCCATCAATTCGCCAATGACACCACTGTTGTTGGCAGAATCTCAGACGGTAACAAGGAGGCAGTCATGAATGATCTAGGTTGGTTGATTGAGTGAGGATACAGCAACAGCCTTGTATTCAATGTCAGTAAGACCAAGGAACTTCAGAAAAGGGAAGTTGGGAGAACACACACTAGTCCTCATTGCGGGGTCCACAGCAGAAAGGGTGTGCAGATTCTAGTTTTTAGGCATCAACATCTCAAAGGATTTTTTCTGGGTTCAACATATCAATGCAAAGATGAAGGCGCGACCATCACTATATTTTGTCCAGGGATTGAGGAGATTTGGTTTGTCACCAAACACTCGTCACCAAACACTCCAGCAAATTTCTACGGATGTACTGTGGAGAACCTTCTGACCAAATAACCTGGAGACATTTGTGGGAAATTGGAGGAGATACCAGATCTCCTCAAACTCCTAATGAAGTTTTGCCAGTGGAGTGCCTTCTTCCCTTGAGATGTTGACGGCCAGGGATTTGAAACTGTTTACCCTTTCCACTACTGATCAATCAATGAGGACAGGTGTGTGCCCTCCTGCTTCCTCTCCCTGAAGTCCACAATTAATTCCTTGGTCTTACTGACATTGAGTGCAAGATTGGGGAGACTATTGAGAAACAATCTGAGAGGAAAATTGATGATCGCTTGGAAATGTCGGGACGTATTGTGCACCAGCCTATTAATGCAGTCACGAAGGCACACCAGTGACTGCACTTCATTAGAATGTTGAGATCTGGTATGTACCAAAGACTTTGGCAAATTTCTGCGGGTGTACATTGGTGAGCATCCTGTCTGGTTGCATTCTGCCTGGTGTAGAGGCTCCAATGCACAGGAACAAAAGAGGTCACAGCTCCATAACAGGCACAACCTTCCCCATTATCAATGTCATCTTCACAAGGAGGTGCCATCTATCTTTAAGGACCTTCACGATCTGGGGCATGCCCTCTTCTCATTATTACTATCAGACAGGTGATACAGGAGCTTGGAGGCCAACACTAAATGTGTTAGGAATAGTTTTACCCCTCTGAATGTTCCATGGACATTAACTCGCTATATCACTTTTGCACCATTAATTTATTTAGTTCTGTATTCATTTGTAGTAATTTTTTATGTTGCATTATACTGCTTAAAGAAAACAACACATTTCATAACAGTTTACAATCCGCAATCACCTCTCCTCTTTCCTTATGTCCCCAAATCACACTCTCAAACGAGCTATCCTACTGGGAATTCAGAATCCCAACCACGTTTTTGAACAGGATTCTACAACTAAATCACTCCACCCTAAATAAAAAAACACAGCCCAGATATGGGAAAGCCATGAAAAGCCCATTCTTGTTATGGAACGCAATCACATTTCCAGTTCCACATTCATGCAAGAAATTGTAAAATATTTACTGGCTCTGACATCTCAGACTAGGTCCTGTAAACTAATACACCTCTCTGTAATAACATCCCAACTAATCTACCTCCCTGTAACCCCATCCCAAACGAATCCACCTCTCCATAACCCCATTCAAAATGAATCCACCTCTCCGTAACGCCATCCCAAACGAATCCACCTCTCTGTAACCCCATTCAAAACTAATTCACCTCTCCATAACCCCATCCAAAACTAATTCACCTCTCCGTAACCCCATCCAAAACTAATCCACCTCTCCGTAACCCCATCCAAAACTAATTCACCTCTCCATAATCCCATCCCAAACTAATCCACCTCTCAGTAACCCCATCCCAAACGAATCCACCTCTCCGTATCCCCATCCCAAACGAATCCACCTCTCCATAACCCCATCCAAAACTAATCCACCTCTCCGTAACCCCATCCCAAACGAATTCACCTCTCTGTAATACCACCCTAAACTAATCCACTTCTCCATAACCCCATCCAAAACTAATTCACCTCTCTGTGAACCCATTTTAAACTAATTCACTTCCCATAATTGCATCCCAAACATATCCACCTCTTTGTAACACCATTCCAAGATAATCTATGCACTGTAATCCCATTTCAAACTAATCCATCCATGTAATCCCACCCCAGACTAATTCACATCTCTGTAACCCCACCACAAATTTATCCAGCTCTCTATAATCCCATTCCAGGCTAATCAAACTCTCTGTAACCTCATTGCAAAATAATACACTTCTCTGTAAACCCATCCCAAACTAATCCCACTATGTAACCGCACCCCAAACTAATCCACCTCTCTGTAATTCCATCCCAAATTAATCCATTTTCCATAATCTCATCCCAAACTAATCCACCCAAGTAATCCCATCCAAAACTAGTCCACCTATCTGTAAATGCATCCCAAATTAATCCACCTTTCTAAAATCAATCCAAAACTATTCCACCACACTGTAATCCCATTACAAACTAATTATCCCCTGTAATCCTATCTCACACTAATCCACACCCCTGTAATCCAATTCCAAACTAATAAAAACCCTTAATAACATCCCAAACCAATCAACCTCTCTGTAATCCCATCCTAAACTAAACCACACCTCTGTAATCCAATCACAAATTAATCCACCTCTCTGTAAAACCATCCCAAAGTAATCCACCCCAGTAATCCCATTTGAAACTAATCCACCTCTCTGTATTCCTATCCCAAACTAGTACACTTCCCTGTAATCTCATCCAAAACTGATCCACCTCTCTGTAATCTCATCCAAAACTGATCCACCACTCTCTAATCACATCCCAATACAATCCACTCCCATAATCCCATTCGAAACTAATTCACACAAGTAATCTCATCCAAAAATTAACTCTAACCCTCCCTGTAAACCCAACCCAAACAAATTCATCTCTCTGTAATCTATCCCAAATCAATCCCCCATATTATAATCCCATCAGAAACTAATCAAACCACGTAAACACATTCCAAACCAATCCACCTCTCTGTAGTCCCATCCCAAAAAAATCCACCACTCTGTAACCCCATCAGACATTTATTCACCACTCTGTAATCCCATTCCTCATTTATCCAAATCTCTGTTATCCCATCACAAACTAATCCACCTTTATGTAATCCCATCTCAATCAAAGACAACTCTCTGTAATCCCAATTGAAACTAATCCACTTCCCATAACTGCATCCCAAAATAATTCAGCTCAGTAATCCCATCTCAAATGAATCCACATTTCTGTAATCCTATCTCAAAGTAATCCAGCTCTCTGTAATTCCATCACAGACCAATATATCCCCATAATCCCATCCCAAACTAATCCACCACACCATTATCCCCCGGTAATCCCATCCCAAAATAATCAACCTACTGAATTCCTATCCCAAACTAATCCATCCCCATAATCTCAACACAAACTAATCCATTTTTGTCATCCAGTCTCTAACTAATCAACCTGCTGTAATCCCATCCCGAAGTAATCCACCTTTCAGTAATCCCATCCCTAACCAATCCACATCACTGCAATCCCATCACAAACTAATCCAGCTCTCTGTTATCCCATCCCCGTAACCCCATTCCAAAATAACCCACAATTCTGTAATCCTGTCCCAAACTAATACACCTCTCTGTAACCCCATCCCAAACTAATCTACCACCTGTAATCCCATCCCAGAATAATTCACACCCTGTAAACCCACCACAAACTGATCCACCCTGGAATCTCATCCCAGATTTATCCATCCCAAACTAATCCACCTCTGTGGAAACCATCCCAAACTCATCTATCTTTCCAAATGAATCCACCTCACTGTCATCCCATGCCAAACTAGTACACTTCCCTGTAATCCCATCCCAAAATAATCCAGTATCTGTAATCCCATTTCAAACTAATCCACCCCCATAATGCCATCCAAAACTAATACATGCAAAGAGATAGTGAGAGACAGACAGACAGTCAAATCACAGAGACCAGGAAAGCGAGAGAGACACAGAGACAGAGTGAATGAGAGTGAGAGGAAAGAGAGAGGGGTGGTTACAGAGAGTGGTGTGAAAGAGAGAAGAAGAGAAAGACAGATAGAGAGAAAGAGACTGAGTGAGAAAAAGAGGGATGGAGAGAGAGAGAGGGAGAGATAATTGGAAAATGGACAAAAGAGAATGAGAGAGATGGACAACAATGAAACAGAACAGAAGGACAGGCAATGAGTGAAGGGGAGGGATGGAGTGGGAGATGGAGTGGCAGGGTTTGGGGACGGAGTGAAAGGAGAGAGCAGGAAGAGTGAGACAATCACTAGAGTGCTGAGTGATGAGTGGAAAGTGTAACAGAGGGAGGTGAAGAATGAGAAAGGGACAGAGTGCCGAGAGGGAGAGCAGACTGTACCTGTGTCCGGGGAGGGGCTTGAGGTGGAGGCTGACGGTCACACCGATGGATGAAATCAGTGATGGAGGGGGGTGGGGAGTAAGGGAGGGGGTGGGGGAGGGAGAGATGGAGAATGGGGGTGAATTGCAATGAAGGATGTGAGCGAGAGTGAGGTAGATGGAAGGGGAAGTGGAGAGGAGGGAGTGGGATGTGGTGGAGAAATGGGAAGGGAGAGGTGCAGGGGAGGGAGTGTGAAGTCAAGGAAGGGGAGGGAGAGTTGGACAGGAGGTAGATGGAAGGAGGGGGGAGTGTAAAAGGTGGAACAGGATGGGATGGGAGGGTGAGATAGAGAGGGGAGGTGAAAGTGAAGCAGGAGATGCAGGGATGGAGGGGGTGGAGGGAATAGGGGGTAGGGGTGCAGGGATGGAGGGGGTGGAGGGAATGGGGGTAGGGTGCAGGGAGGGAGGGGGTGGAGGGAATAGGGTGTAGGGGTTCAGGGAGGGAGGGGGTGGAGGGAATAGGGGGTAGGGGTGCAGGGATGGAGCGGGTGGAGGGAATAGGGGGTAGGGGTGCAGGGAGGTGGGGGTGGAGGGAATAGGGCATAGGGGTGCAGGGAGGGAGGGGTGGAGGGAATGGGGGTAGGGTGCAGGGAGGGAGGGGGTGGAGGGAATAGGGTGTATGGGTGCAGGGAGGGAGGGCGTGGAGGGAATGGGGGTAGGGTGCAGGGAGGGAGGGGTTGGAGGGAATAGCGGGTAGGGGTGCAGGGAGGGAGGGTGTGGAGGGAATGGGGGTAGGGTGCGGGGAGGGAGGGGGTGCAGGGAATGAGGGTAGGGTGCGGGGAGGGAGGGGGTGGAGGGAATGGGGTAGGGGTGCAGGGAGGGAGGGGGTGGAGGGAATAGGGCGTAGGGGTGCGGGGGGGGTGGAGGGAATAGGGCGTAGGGGTGCAGGGATGGAGGGGGTGGAGGGAATGGGGGTAGGGTGCAGGGAGGGAGGGGGGTGGAGGGAATAGGTGTAGGGGTGGAGGGAGGGAGTGAGGGTCGTGCAGGGAGGGGCAGGTGGTGTAAACAATGAACAGAGAAATGTAGACAATGATTGGAGCAATAAAGCATGACTGACATCTTACCATACCAATCAGCACAGAGAGGTGGGACCAGACACCACTGAGTGAAGCTCAGGCAATGAACATGGAAACTGACAATGATATGGGGCAGGGGAAAGAGAAGTAATGGGGAGGATAGGGAAAGGAGGACAAAGAAAGCAGGGAGAAAGAGACAGCATAGGGGGTAGAGTGGAGGAGAAAGGGAAAAAGGGATAGAGGGGGAGTGAGGGGGAGAGAAAGAGTCAGCAAGGGGTAGAGAATGGGGGAAAGAATATGAAAAGAGACAGTGAAGGAAGAGGAAGGTAATGGGGAGAGACTGAGGGAGGAGAGAGGAAGAGTGGGATAGTGAAAGAATTGGGGGAGAGATAGGGAAAGTGAGGGATAGACAGTGAGAATGAAAGAAGGAGAGAATGAGGAGCAGAGGGTGTGGAAGAGAGACTAGGAAGTGGGTTGACAGTCAGTGTGAGAGGGGACGTGTAAGATATTGAGAACAGAGAGAGACAGGAGAAGCGATAGAGACTGTGAGAGGGATAGAAGTTGAGGGAGAAGGGTGAGAGGGACATTGAGTGGACAATGAAAGGGTAGGGGTTGAGAGGGAGTCATGAGAGTAGGGAGAGAGTGTGAGAATGCGGAGAGACACAGAGAGGGAAGGAGAGAGACAGGGAGTGAGAGGAAAAGAGAGAAACAGAGAAGGAGTTGGAGAGTGGTGAGAAGTGAGGGAGAGAAAGAAAAGGTGGGATGCTGGAGAAGAGAGGGAGGAATTGGGGAAGGGACGGGGAGTTGAGAGGAAAGAGAGAGTGATATTGGGGTTGTGACCAACAGACGGTCACACATCTGAGGCCTTGTGTGGTTGAACAGCTAGGACCTCTCCTGAGCTCACCAGTGGTCTGGGACCACCATCCTCACTCAGATTGCCTGCACACCACACCCACAACACTACAAGCAGACCTGCCCACACAAACCTTGGTGCAAGACAGAGTGATGCACACATCACCAGGAAACCAGAGAAGTCTCAGCCCCTCCAGCCTCTTCCACATAAACAACACTGTTGCGATACCTGTAATCATATCTTCACTCACCCCCAGTGAACCTCCACCCTGCTCCAACCCCATGCTCCCCATCACCAATCCATCTCACTCTGCCCTGGGAACACCCGAAGGCTCTACTCCCACTATCCTGGGAGGGAAAGAACCCACCCTCTGAGAGAAAACATCTCCTCGTCACCCACGGCCGTGACCCCTTCTGGACCTGTCCCATCACACACTCTCAGGGCACAGGTCAGACACAGAGTGAAACTCCCTCTACACTGTCCCATCACACACTCTCAGGGCACGGGTCAGACACAGAGTGAAACTCCCTCTACACTGTCCCATCACACACTCCCAGGACATGGGTCTGACACAGAGTGAAGCTCCCTCTACACTGTCCCATCACAGGACATTGGTCAGACAGAATGAAACTCCCTCTACACTGTCCCATCACACACTCCTTGGACGTTGCTCAGACAGAATGAAACTCCCTCTACAATCTTATTGGTTCCTTTCTCTTGCACCAAGTTTGTTACTGGCCCAAAGCATGCTTATCTCTAGACAGGCAAGGGTATTGCAAGAACCACTGGGATTGGTCACCTGGCTCTGCCTGTTTTGATTGGCTGTTGTTGTCCCCAAGAGCAGAGCAACAAACCCCAATTTGCACTAATTCCCCAGCCTATTGGATTCCCTTCAGCCAATCGTGTTTTCTGGAGCAGTCAGCAGGCGACCAACCCTATTCCTGCACCCATGGCCGTACCAGGCCAGCCCTACCCCACCCCACTGGTGGAGGGTGGAGGAGTCACGGAGGAAGCAGAAGGGAGTCACGATAAACCTACCGCCGATGGTCAGTGTCAGGGAGTCATTGACAGAAGCAGGGGACGAGGTGGGGGCCATCTCCAGGGCGTCCCCTGCGGTTGGGTGAGAAGGAAGACACACGCGTGACACATAAGACACAAGGTGATCGGGCACGTGAAGACGCTTGGCACCCACCCTCAGAGAGAGACATGTTCACCGAAACACACAGACGGGACTGGAACATCCATATCAGATTCACCCCACTCACCCCCACGTAACCCCGGCCCCTCCTACCCACTCCCCACCCACCCACTCTCTCCTCACCCTCCCACCCATTCACTCCCCTCCCATTCACTCCCCACCCACTCACTCCCCACCTTCCCTCCCACCCACTCCCCACCCATTCACTCTCTCACTGTCCCACCCACCCACTCCCCACCCTTCCACTCACTCCCCACCCACCCACTCACTCCCCACCCTCCCACTCACTTCTCATCCACCCACTCACTCCCCACCAACCCACTCACTCCCCACCTTCCCACTCCCCACCCTCCCACTCACTTCTCACCCACCCACTCACTCCCCACCAACCCACTCTCTCCTCACTGTCCCACCCATTCACTCCCTCCCCACTCACTTCCCACCCACTCACTCCCCACCCTCCCACTCTCTCACTCCCCACCAACCCACTCACTTCTCACCCACCCACTCACTCCCTACCTTCCCTCCCACCCACTCACTCTCCTCACCGTTCCACCCACTCACTCCCCACCCTCCTACTCACTCACTTTCCACCCAAACCCTCACTCCCCACCCTCCCATCCACCCACCCACACTCCACCCTCCAATTCACTCCCCACCCTCCCACTCGCTCCCCACCCTCCCATTTACTACCCTCTCACGCACCCATCCTCACCCTCCCACCCACCCGATGCTCATACTCACTCACCATCCTCACTACCCGCCCCTCCGTCCTCACACTCAGCACCCCTCCATCACTTCCCTCGCCCTCCATATCTCACTCATCTCTTGCACTGAACTCCCTCACTCCTCACTCTCCCATCCCTTCTCACCCTGCCTTATTCCCCTCACACCCCTCCTTCTCCACCCCTCCCTCCCCTCCATTCCTCCCTCTTCCTCCATCCCCTCCATCACCAGCCCTGTATCCACTCCATCACTTCCCTTGCTCACCCCCCAATATCTCTCTGCCCCTCTCTTGCACTGAGCTCCCTCCATTTCCCACCCTATATCCCTTCCCTCCTACAAGGGAGTGTTTCTCCCTCGCTCCCCCCTTTATCATTTGCCACTGAAGAGAACCTCTCTGCTTATCCCTAGTGGAGCCCCTTGGCACCTGCAGTTTCCCGAGTCACCTGGCACACTAAACTACGGCCAGCACCACCCCTGGAGAGAGCACCCCAAAATGCACCCAATCACCCCGTCTGTGCTGACACCAATACCAGCCGGTGGATCCCTGCAAAAGCAGAGGCACATTGACAGACTACATGAGTGTGCCCGGAGACGTGTGGGAAAGGTGAAGCCCCTGGTGTGGTGAGAACAGAGACCCAGCGGGCTGTGTAAACGGAGAGGGGCTGAAAGCTGGGTGTGGTGTCCCCATGCACGAACAGAGGAGGGACGGAGCACATGGGGACAGCAAGTCTTTCCCAGGGCAAGTGGCCAGCTGGGGTTTATCACAGAGGGGACGGTGTAATAGTGGGCAAGAGTCTGTACCAGCAGACACGGTGTTGTGGGACCTCACCTGGAGCACAGACATACTGCTACTCTTGTTTAAGAATGGATCCATGAGAGAGAGATACAGACAGAGAGAGAAAGAGAGAGAGAGAGAGATACAGATAGAGGGAGAAAGGGGGGAGAGAGATGGATGGACAGAGAGACAAAAAGAGAAAGGGCAAAAGAGAGAAAGAAATAGGGTAAAGAATGTTTTTATTTTGAAAGAAAAGCAAACAGAACAGAGGAAAGAGAGCATGAGACAGAAAGAGAGATAGAGAGACAGGGAGAGAGGTGATGAAACAAAAGCATTTTAAACTGGGGCTTACACACTTGCCAGCTCTAGGAACACCACACCCTATAAACAGCAGACGGCACTGATCTGGTGTGGGAAGGCAGGTACCAGCTCACCATGCACTGTCAGTGTGTAGTTCTTGCCACCAGTCCCAATGATGTTCTTGGCTTCACAGCGATAGACTCCTGCGTCAGTCTTATTCAGATTAGTGAAGGTCAGGTTCTCGTTCCGGACAAATGCATATTCAGACAGATCCCCGTTAAAACGGACCCAAGTGAAGAAGCTGGGTCTGAAGTCAGAAAGAGTAAAAAGTCACCAACAGAAAGCCTAACAACACCATGCAAACACATTGAGAAAAAGAAGCTCCCTCGACACTGTCCCATCACACACTCCCAGGGTACAGGTCAGACAGAGAGTGAAGCTCCCTCCACACTGTCCCATCACACACTCCCAGGACACGGGTCAGACACAGAGTGAAACTCCCTCCACACTGTCCCATCACACACTCCCAGGAGACGGGTCAGACACAGAGTGAAACTCCCTCCACAATGTCCCATCACACACTCCCAGGACACAGGTCAGACACAGAGTGAAGCTCCCTCTACACTGTCCCATCACAGACTCCCAGGACACCGGTCAGACACAGACTGAAGCTGCCTCTACACCGTCCCATCACACACTCCCAGGACACCGGTCAGACACAGACTGAAGCTGCCTCTACACCGTCCCATCACACACTCCCAGGACACGGGTCAGACACAGAGTGAAGCTGCCTCTACACTGTCCCATCACACACTCCCAGGACACTGGTCAGACACAGAGTGAAACTCCCTCTACACTGTCCCATCACACACTCCCAGGCGAAGGGTCAGACATAGACTGAAGCTGCCTCTGCACTGTCCCATCACACACTCCCAGGACACGGGTCAGACACAGAGTGAAACTCCCTCCACACTGTCCCATCACACACTCCCAGGACACGGGTCAGACACAGAGTGAAACTCCCTCTACACTGTCCAATCACACACTCCCAGGACACAGGTCAGACACAGAGTGAAGCTCCCTCTACACTGTCCCATCACACACTCCCAGGGTACAGGTCAGACACAGAGTGAAGCTCCCTCCACACTGTCCCATCACACACTCCCAGGACACGGGTCAGACACAGAGTGAAGCTCCCTCTAAACTGTCCCATCACACACTCCCAGGACACCGGTCAGACACAGAATGAAGCTCCCTCTACACTGTCCCATCACACACTCCCAGGACACGGGTCAGACACAGAGTGAAACTCCCTCCACACTGTCCCATCACACACTCCCAGGACACGGGTCAGACACAGAGTGAAGCTCCCTCTACACTGTCCCATCACACACTCCCAGGACACCGGTCAGACACAGAGTGAAGCTGCCTCTACACCGTCCCATCACACACTCCCAGGACACGGGTCAGACACAGAGTGAAGCTCCCTCCACACTGTCCCATCACACACACCCGGGGTACAGGTCAGACACAGAGTGAAGCTCCCTCCACACTGTCCCATCACGCACTCCCAGGACACGGGTCAGACACAGAGTGAAGCTCCCTCTACACTGTCCCATCACACACTCCCAGGCGAAGGGTCAGACACAGAGTGAAGCTGCCTCTACACTGTTCCATCACACACACCCAGGACACGGGTCAGACACAGAGTGAAACTCCCTCCACACTGTCCCATCACACACTCCCAGGACACGGGTCAGACACAGAGTGAAACTCCCTCTGCACTGTCCCATCACACACTCCCAGGACACAGGTCAGACACAGAGTGAAGCTCCCTCTGCACTGTCCCATCACACACTCCCAAGGTACAGGTCAGACACAGAGTGAAGCTCCCTCCACACTGTCCAATCACACACTCCCAGGACACGGGTCAGACACAGAGTGAAGCTCCCTCCACACTGTCCCATCACACACTCCCAGGACACGGGTCAGACACAGAGTGAAGCTCCCTCTACACCGTCCCATCACACCCTCCGAGGACACGGGTTAGACACAGAGTGAAGCTCCCTCTACACCGTCCCATCACACACTCCCAGGACACGGGTCAGACACAGAGTGAAGCTGCCTCTACACTGTCCCATCACACACTCCCAGGACACGGGTCAGACACAGAGTGAAGCTCCCTCTACACCGTCCCATCACACACTCCCAGGACACGGGTCAGACACAGAGTGAAGCTGCCTCTACACGGTCCCATCACAAACTCCCAGGACACGGGTCAGACACAGAGTGAAGCTGCCTCGACACGGTCCCATCACACACTCCCAAGACACGGGTCAGACACAGAGTGAAGCTCCCTCTACACTGTCCCATCACACAGTCCCAGGACACGGGTCAGACACAGAGTGAAGCTGCCTCTACACCGTCCCATCACACACTCCCAGGACACGGGTCAGACACAGAGTGAAGCTCCCTTCACACCGTCCCATCACACACTCCCAGGACACGGGTCAGACACAGAGTGAAGCTCCTTCCACACTGTCCCATCACACTTCCCAGGGTACGGGTCAGACACAGAGTGAAGCTCCCTCCACACTGTCCCATCACACACTCCCAGGACACGGGTCAGACACAGAGTGAAGCTCCCTCCACACTGTCCCATCACACACACCCAGGGTACAGGTCAGACAGAGAGTGAAGCTCCCTCCACACTGTCCCATCACACACTCCCAGGACACGGGTCAGACTCAGAGTGAAGCTCCCTCCACACTGTCCCATCACACACTCCCAGGACACGGGTCAGACACAGAGTGAAACTCCCTCCACACTGTCCCATCACACACTCCCAGGACACGGGTCAGACACAGAGTGAAACTCCCTCTACACTGTCCAATCACACACTCCCAGGACACAGGTCAGACACAGAGTGAAGCTCCCTCTACACTGTCCCATCACACACTCCCAGGGTACAGGTCAGACACAGAGTGAAGCTCCCTCCACACTGTCCCATCACACACTCCCAGGACACGGGTCAGACACAGAGTGAAGCTCCCTCTAAACTGTCCCATCACACACTCCCAGGACACCGGTCAGACACAGAATGAAGCTCCCTCTACACTGTCCCATCACACACTCCCAGGACACGGGTCAGACACAGAGTGAAACTCCCTCCACACTGTCCCATCACACACTCCCAGGACACGGGTCAGACACAGAGTGAAGCTCCCTCTACACTGTCCCATCACACACTCCCAGGACACCGGTCAGACACAGAGTGAAGCTGCCTCTACACCGTCCCATCACACACTCCCAGGACACGGGTCAGACACAGAGTGAAGCTCCCTCCACACTGTCCCATCACACACACCCGGGGTACAGGTCAGACACAGAGTGAAGCTCCCTCCACACTGTCCCATCACGCACTCCCAGGACACGGGTCAGACACAGAGTGAAGCTCCCTCTACACTGTCCCATCACACACTCCCAGGCGAAGGGTCAGACACAGAGTGAAGCTGCCTCTACACTGTTCCATCACACACACCCAGGACACGTTCAGACACAGAGTGAAACTCCCTCCACACTGTCCCATCACACACTCCCAGGACACGGGTCAGACACAGAGTGAAACTCCCTCTGCACTGTCCCATCACACACTCCCAGGACACAGGTCAGACACAGAGTGAAGCTCCCTCTACACTGTCCCATCACACACTCCCAAGGTACAGGTCAGACACAGAGTGAAGCTCCCTCCACACTGTCCAATCACACACTCCCAGGACACGGGTCAGACACAGAGTGAAGCTCCCTCCACACTGTCCCATCACACACTCCCAGGACACGGGTCAGACACAGAGTGAAGCTCCCTCTACACCGTCCCATCACACCCTCCGAGGACACGGGTTAGACACAGAGTGAAGCTCCCTCTACACCGTCCCATCACACACTCCCAGGACACGGGTCAGACACAGAGTGAAGCTGCCTCTACACTGTCCCATCACACACTCCCAGGACACGGGTCAGACACAGAGTGAAGCTCCCTCTACACCGTCCCATCACACACTCCCAGGACACGGGTCAGACACAGAGTGAAGCTGCCTCTACACGGTCCCATCACAAACTCCCAGGACACGGGTCAGACACAGAGTGAAGCTGCCTCGACACGGTCCCATCACACACTCCCAAGACACGGGTCAGACACAGAGTGAAGCTCCCTCTACACTGTCCCATCACACAGTCCCAGGACACGGGTCAGACACAGAGTGAAGCTGCCTCTACACCGTCCCATCACACACTCCCAGGACACGGGTCAGACACAGAGTGAAACTCCCTTCACACCGTCCCATCACACACTCCCAGGACACGGGTCAGACACAGAGTGAAGCTCCTTCCACACTGTCCCATCACACTTCCCAGGGTACGGGTCAGACACAGAGTGAAGCTCCCTCCACACTGTCCCATCACACACTCCCAGGACACGGGTCAGACACAGAGTGAAGCTCCCTCCACACTGTCCCATCACACACACCCAGGGTACAGGTCAGACAGAGAGTGAAGCTCCCTCCACACTGTCCAATCACACACTCCCAGGACACGGGTCAGACTCAGAGTGAAGCTCCCTCCACACTGTCCCATCACACACTCCCAGGACACCGGTCAGACACAGAGTGAAGCTGCCTCTACA
The DNA here is from genome assembly GCF_963921235.1 of Mobula hypostoma. Lineage (NCBI taxonomy): Eukaryota > Metazoa > Chordata > Chondrichthyes > Myliobatiformes > Myliobatidae > Mobula > Mobula hypostoma. Next base: position 201,257 of record NW_026948145.1, on the reverse strand, counting down.
CCGTCCCATCACACACTCCCAGGACACGGGTCAGACACAGAGTGAAGCTGCCTCTACACTGTCCCATCACACACTCCCAGGACACTGGTCAGACACAGAGTGAAACTCCCTCTACACTGTCCCATCACACACTCCCAGGACACGGGTCAGACACAGAGTGAAGCTCCCTCTACACTGTCCCATCACACACTCCCAGGCAAATGGTCAGACACAGAGTGAAGCTGCCTCTGCACTGTCCCATCACACACTCCCAGGACACGGGTCAGACACAGAGTGAAACTCCCTCCACACTGTCCCATCACACACTCCCAGGACACGGGTCAGACACAGAGTGAAACTCCCTCCACACTGTCCCATCACACACTCCCAGGAGACGGGTCAGACACAGAGTGAAACTCCCTCCACAATGTCCCATCACACACTCCCAGGACACAGGTCAGACACAGAGTGAAGCTCCCTCTACACTGTCCCATCACACACTCCCAGGACACCGGTCAGACACAGACTGAAGCTGCCTCTACACCGTCCCATCACACACTCCCAGGACACCGGTCAGACACAGACTGAAGCTGCCTCTACACCGTCCCATCACACACTCCCAGGACACGGGTCAGACTCAGAGTGAAGCTGCCTCTACACTGTCCCATCACACACTCCCAGGACACTGGTCAGACACAGAGTGAAACTCCCTCTACACTGTCCCATCACACACTCCCAGGCGAAGGGTCAGACATAGACTGAAGCTGCCTCTGCACTGTCCCATCACACACTCCCAGGACACGGGTCAGACACAGAGTGAAACTCCCTCCACACTGTCCCATCACACACTCCCAGGACACGGGTCAGACACAGAGTGAAGCTGCCTCTACACTGTCCCATCACACACTCCCAGGACACGGGTCAGACACAGAGTGAAGCTCCCTCTACACCGTCCCATCACACACTCCCAGGACACGGGTCAGACACAGAGTGAAGCTGCCTCTACAAGGTCCCATCACAAACTCCCAGGACACGGGTCAGACACAGAGTGAAGCTGCCTCGACACGGTCCCATCACACACTCCCAAGACACGGGTCAGACACAGAGTGAAGCTCCCTCTACACTGTCCCATCACACAGTCCCAGGACACGGGTCAGACACAGAGTGAAGCTGCCTCTACACCGTCCCATCACACACTCCCAGGACACGGGTCAGACACAGAGTGAAGCTCCCTTCACACCGTCCCATCACACACTCCCAGGACACGGGTCAGACACAGAGTGAAGCTCCTTCCACACTGTCCCATCACACTTCCCAGGGTACGGGTCAGACACAGAGTGAAGCTCCCTCCACACTGTCCCATCACACACTCCCAGGACACGGGTCAGACACAGAGTGAAGCTCCCTCCACACTGTCCCATCACACACACCCAGGGTACAGGTCAGACAGAGAGTGAAGCTGCCTCTACACCGTCCCATCACACACTCCCAGGACACCGGTCAGACACAGAGTGAAGCTGCCTCTACACCGTCCCATCACACACTCCCAGGACACCGGTCAGACACAGACTGAAGCTGCCTCTACACCGTCCCATCACACACTCCCAGGACACGGGTCAGACTCAGAGTGAAGCTGCCTCTACACTGTCCCATCACACACTCCCAGGCGAAGGGTCAGACATAGACTGAAGCTGCCTCTGCACTGTCCCATCACACACTCCCAGGACACGGGTCAGACACAGAGTGAAGCTCCCTCTACACCGTCCCATCACACACTCCCAGGACACGGGTCAGACACAGAGTGAAGCTGCCTCTACAAGGTCCCATCACAAACTCCCAGGACACGGGTCAGACACAGAGTGAAGCTGCCTCGACACGGTCCCATCACACACTCCCAAGACACGGGTCAGACACAGAGTGAAGCTCCCTCTACACTGTCCCATCACACAGTCCCAGGACACGGGTCAGACACAGAGTGAAGCTGCCTCTACACCGTCCCATCACACACTCCCAGGACACGGGTCAGACACAGAGTGAAGCTCCCTTCACACCGTCCCATCACACACTCCCAGGACACGGGTCAGACACAGAGTGAAGCTCCTTCCACACTGTCCCATCACACTTCCCAGGGTACGGGTCAGACACAGAGTGAAGCTCCCTCCACACTGTCCCATCACACACTCCCAGGACACGGGTCAGACACAGAGTGAAGCTCCCTCCACACTGTCCCATCACACACACCCAGGGTACAGGTCAGACAGAGAGTGAAGCTCCCTCCACACTGTCCCATCACACACTCCCAGGACACGGGTCAGACTCAGAGTGAAGCTCCCTCCACACTGTCCCATCACACACTCCCAGGACACCGGTCAGACACAGAGTGAAGCTGCCTCTACACCGTCCCATCACACACTCCCAGGACACGGGTCAGACACAGAGTGAAGCTGCCTCTACACTGTCCCATCACACACTCCCAGGACACTGGTCAGACACAGAGTGAAACTCCCTCTACACTGTCCCATCACACACTCCCAGGACACGGGTCAGACACAGAGTGAAGCTCCCTCTACACTGTCCCATCACACACTCCCAGGCAAAGGGTCAGACACAGAGTGAAGCTGCCTCTGCACTGTCCCATCACACACTCCCAGGACACGGGTCAGACACAGAGTGAAACTCCCTCCACACTGTCCCATCACACACTCCCAGGACACGGGTCAGACACAGAGTGAAACTCCCTCTACACTGTCCCATCACACACTCCCAGGACACAGGTCAGACACAGAGTGAAGCTCCCTCTACACTGTCCCATCACACACTCCCAGGGTACAGGTCAGACACAGAGTGAAGCTCCCTCCACACTGTCCAATCACACACTCCCAGGACACGGGTCAGACACAGAGTGTAGCTCCCTCCACACTGTCCCATCACACACTCCCAGGACACGGGTCAGACACAGAGTGAAGCTCCCTCTACACTGTCCCATCACACACTCCCAGGACACGGGTCAGACACAGAGTGAAGCTGCCTCTACACCGTCCCATCACACACTCCGAGGACACGGGTCAGACACAGAGTGAAGCTCCCTCTACACCGTCCCATCACACACTCCCAGGACACGGGTCAGACACAGAGTGAAGCTGCCTCTACACTGTCCCATCACACACTCCCAGGACACGGGTCAGACACAGAGTGAAACTCCCTCTACACTGTCCCATCACACACTCCCAGGACACGGGTCAGTCACAGAGTGAAGCTCCCTCTACACTGTCCCATCACACACTCCCAGGCGAAGGGTCAGACACAGAGTGAAGCTGCCTCTGCACTGTCCCATCACACACTCCCAGGACACGGGTCAGACACAGAGTGAAGCTCCCTACACACCGTCCCATCACACACTCCCAGGACACGGGTCAGACACAGAGTGAAGCTCCCTCCGCACTGTCCCATCACACACTCCCAGGGCACGGGTCAGACACAGAGTGAAGCTCCCTCCACACCGTCCCATCACACACTCCCAGGACACGGGTCAGACACAGAGTGAAGCTCCCTCCACACCGTCCCATCACACACACCCAGGGTACAGGTCAGACACAGAGTGAAGCTCCCTCCACACCGTCCCATCACACACTCCCAGGACACGGGTCAGACACAGAGTGAAACTCCCTCCACACCGTCCCATCACACACTCCCAGGACACGGGTCAGACACAGAGTGAAGCTCCCTACACACCGTCCCATCACACACTCCCAGGACACGGGTCAGACACAGAGTGAAGCTCCCTCCGCACTGTCCCATCACACACTCCCAGGGCACGGGTCAGACACAGAGTGAAGCTCCCTCCACACCGTCCCATCACACACTCCCAGGGCACGGGTCAGACACAGAGTGAAGCTCCCTCCACACCGTCCCATCACACACTCCCAGGACACGGGTCAGACACAGAGTGAAGCTCCCTCCACACCGTCCCATCACACACACCCAGGGTACGGGTCAGGCACAGAGTGAAGCTCCCTCTACACCGTGCAATCACACACTCCCAGGACACGGGTCAGACACAGAGTGAAGCTCCCTCAACACTGTCCCATCACACACTCCCAGGACACGGGTCAGACACAGAGTGAAGCTGCCTCTACACTGTCCCATCACACACTCCCAGGACACGGGTCAGACACAGAGTGAAACTCCCTCCACACTGTCCCATCACACACTCCCAGGACACGGGTCAGACACAGAGTGAAGCTCCCTCCACACTGTCCCATCACACACTCCCAGGACACGGGTCAGACACAGAGTGAAGCTGCCTCCACACCGTCCCATCACACACTCCCAGGACACGGGTCAGACACAGAGTGAAGCTGCCTCTACACCGTCCCATCACACACTCCCAGGACACGGGTCAGACACAGAGTGAAGCTCCCTCTACACCGTCCCATCACACACTCCCAGGACACGGGTCAGACACAGAGTGAAGCTGCCTCTACACCGTCCCATCACACACTCCCAGGACACGGGTCAGACACAGAGTGAAGCTGCCTCTACACCGTCCCATCACACACTCCCAGGACACGGGTCAGACACAGAGTGAAGCTCCCTCTACACTGTCGCATCACACAGTCCCAGGACACGGGTCAGGCACAGAGTGAAGCTCCCTCTACACCGTGCAATCACACACTCCCAGGACACGGGTCAGAGACAGAGTGAAGCTCCCTCAACACTGTCCCATCACACACTCCCAGGACACGGGTCAGACACAGAGTGAAGCTGCCTCTACACTGTCCCATCACACACTCCCAGGACACGGGTCAGACACAGAGTGAAACTCCCTCCACACTGTCCCATCACACACTCCCAGGACACGGGTCAGACACAGAGTGAAACTCCCTCTACACTGTCCCATCACACACTCCCAGACACAGGTCAGACACAGTGTGAAGCTGCCTCTACACCGTCCCATCACACACTCCCAGGACACGGGTCAGACACAGAGTGAAGCTCCCTCTACACTGTCCCATCACACACTCCCTCTAAACTGTCCCATCACAGACTCCCAGGACACGGGTCAGACACAGAGTGACCCTCCACGTGTCCTTTTTACTCACTCTGGGTTTCCTCTTCCAATACAACGCAGCATAAAATCTGCACCTTCCTCAGGAACAGCTTTGGACTCCCGGATCTCAACAGTTGGGGAATCTGTAGAGGAGAGAGAGAGTGATCAGTGTGCCTGTGACCAGTACACATGGCATACTCCATGGAACCATGGCCAGAAGAGAGGAGGTGCATTGAGTCTAAAATAAAAAGGAAGCACAGGTGAGATTCAAGGAGATAAAATCAGACAGGGCCTTTGAGGGATATAAATGTAGCAGATAACAGCTCGATAGGGAATTAGAAATGCTGACAATGACTATGAAATGTCCTTGGCAAGCAGGATTTTGGAGAATCTGGACCTATTTTATATTAACAAGTAGAGGACAATGAGGGGGAGGGTTAGATCACTCAAGCATGAAGGATGGAATTGAGGGCTGAAGCCAGAGGATGTGGACAAGGTATTTTGCTTTGGTATTCACAAGGTGAAGAACATCAAGGACAGTGAGAGTGGTATGGAGCGTGCTAATGTATCAGACTGTTATGAGATTGTGAAGGAGGTGGTGCTGGGTCTCCTGAGGTGCATTAAACTGGGTAATTCTCCAGAGTCTAACAAGATATAGCTCCAGTTATGGAGAGAGGCGACGCAGGAGAATGTGGGGCATTGACAAAGATCTTCATATCCTCTCCAGCAACAGGTGATGTGGTGGAGAACAGGAGAGCAGCAAATCTTCATTTATTCAAGGAGGGAAAATGGGATATTCCAGGTAATGTTAGCCTATCTCACACCTGTACTAGGGAAGCTATCGGAAAGGATTTCTTAGCCATAGGAACTATGTGCATTTGGAAAGGCATGGCTTAATTAGGGACAGTCAGCATGGCAAGTTATGCCATTAACTTAATAGATTTTTTTGAGGAGGTGATAAAGGTGATTGTTGAGGGCAGAGCTATGAATGTTGTCCACATGGACCTCAGTAAAGCTTTTGGTAAGGGCCTCATTGTATGCTGGTACAGATTAACATGCATGTGATCCATAGTGACTTGGCAGTTTGGAATCAGAATTGGCTTGCCCAGAGAAAACAGAGCATAGTGATGGAGGGACATTATTCTGGCTGGCAGTCTGTGACTAATGGTGTTCTGTAGGGGTCAGTGTTGGGATCTCTGTTTTATATATTCATTTAGGGATACAACATGGTAACAGCCTTTCCAGCCCAATGAGCCCCTGCTGCCCAATTAACCTCCTCACCCTTTGGAGTGTCTTTGAACTGCAGGAAGAAACTGGAGCACCAAGAGGAAACCCATGTGGTGATGGGGAGAACGTTAAAAAACTCCTCTCAGACAGTAGGGGAAGTTGCTGATACTGTAACAGTGTTACACTAACCAGTCCACACACTCTGTTGTGTGTAATGTATAAAAATTACCTTGATGAAAATGCAGGCAGGTGGGTTAGTAAGTTCACAGGCAGCATAAAGGTTAGTAAGGTTGTGGACAGTGAAGAGGTTGTCAAAAGATGCAGCAAGATATAGATCAATAGATATGGGTGAAGAAATTGCAGATGCCATTTAATCCAGGCAAATGTGAGATGTTGCACTGTAGGAGGTCAAATGTAAGGGGAAAGTACTCAGTTAATGTCAGAACTCTCAAAGGGACTGGTGTACAGAGAGATCTTGGCAGCCAAGTCCATAGCTCTCTTTAAGTGGCCATGCCAGTGGCAAGTGGGTAGAGTGGTAAAGGTGTATGCAAGTTTGCCTTCACTGGTCAGAACATTTATTGCACGAGTCAGCAAGATATGTTCCAGCAATAGAAAACTTTGGTCAGGGAACTGTGTGCAGTTCCAATTGTCCCACTAGGGGAAGGGTGTGGAGACTTTGGAAAGGTTGCAGAAGAGGCTCACCAGGATATTATGGTGGATTTGAAGTTAATACCTACGAGGAGAGGATGGGCAAACTTGGGCTTTTTTCTCTGAAGTGTTGGACAGGATGGGTAGACAGAATCTCTTTTCCTGGGGTCGAAATATCAAACACCAGAAAGTATGCATTCAAGGTGGGAGGAGGAAAATTTAGAGGTGATGGAGGCGTGTTTGTCTTTGACGCTGAGACTAGTGGGTGTTGAGAAAGGGTTGCCAGATATGGTAATGGAAGCAAATGGTGATCATAGTGTTCAAGAGGTGTAATGGCATGGTAAGATTTTTACTGCTAATGTGGTAGGGTATTTAATTTAGTAGCTTTCTGTAGAAGCAGTGTGTCCTGCTATACCATGTTTGGGTTTTCAGCTCAAGATAAAACGGTTATGATGCTCAACTTAGGAATGTTGTGTCCTTTTATTTTACGTAATGGGCCCTTTTATTTTTTCCCTTTTCTTTTTCCTACTAACTGCTTGATAAAACGGAATTTTGTAAATATACTTTCTTTATAGCTTTATAGAGTGTACAGTTTGTTATTTCTTGCCGATCAACAATTGGGTATGGGCAGTATTTATACAGTATTCACTCAAATCAAGGTTCCTTTAATCAGAACATCGCAATGTTCCTGTTTGGTTGAACCCCAAACCATACCGACCATCGACGCCTGTTGTTCATGAAAGGTGGCTTTTCACTGCAGACTCCTGTGCTGTTAGTGGGGCAAGCAAAGAGTCAAGTTTCCATTCGAGCCCGGTGAAGGGGCTTCAGAGAATTTTAAATCAGAATGTGAAGAAGCGTGGAACAGAGCAATATGACCAAAGAGAGGAAGTTTAATTTGGCACCTCTGTCAGAACAGACCAGCTGGACCTTCTGTTCCTATGCAGGAATGTTCTATGGTCCCTCCCTAGAAATCCACCCCAAGGTCATACATTGGAGGCCAGTGTCTGTGGAAGGGGGATATGGGGATAATTCAGAGGTGCAAGGAATCTCTGATGTCACTATCACCCAGGGCAGACAGATTCAAAGCAGAGTGGAGACCCCTCTGCACTGTCCTGTATCAGTTAGACAGTGGGAGCGAAGGGGAAGGGTGGGATGCATTGGGAGTGTGAATGGTGGGATTGAATGGGAAGGAGGGCAGGGTGTGTTGGGATTGTGGACGGTGGGAGTGAATGGGAATGGATGGGGTCCGTTGGGATTGTGGACGGTGGGAGTGAATGGGAATGGGTGGGATCTATAGGGATTGTGGATGGTGGGAGTGAATGGGAATGGATGGGGTCTGTTGGGAGTGTGGACGGTGGGAGTGAATGGGAATGGGTGGGATCTATTGGGATTGTGGATGGTGGGAGTGAATGGGAATGGATGGGGTCTGTTGGGAGTGTGGACGGTGGGAGTGAATGGGAATGGGTGGGATCTATTGGGATTGTGGACGGTGGGAGTGAATGGGAATGGATGGGGCCTGTTGGGAGTGAATGGGAAGGGGATGTGATTCATTGGGAGTGTGGACGGTGGGAGTGAATGGGAATGGATGGGGTCCATTCAGAGTGTGGATGGTTGGCGTGAGTGGGAAGTGGATGGGGTCTGTTGGGATTGTGGACAGTGGGAGTGAATGGGAATGGATGGGATCCGTTGGGAGTGTGGACAGGTGGGAGTGAATGGAAACAGATGGGGTCCATTGGGAGTGAATGGGAATGGATGGGGTCCGTTGGGAGTGTGGATGGTGGGAATGAATGGGAATGGATGGGGTCTGTATGGATTGTGGACGGTGGGAGTGAATGGGAATGGATGGGGTCTGTAGGGATTGTGGTCGGTGGGAGTGAATGGGAATGGATGGGGTCCATTGGGATTATGGACGGTGGGAGTGAATGGGAATGGATGGGGTCTGTAGGGATTGTGGTCGGTGGGAGTGAATGGGAATGGATGGGGTCCATTTGGAGTGTGGATGGTTGGCGTGAGTGGGAAGTGGTGGGGTGTTTTAGGAGAGCGTAGGGTGATTCTCGATAAGGCAGCAGTGTGGACACTCACAGTAAACTTCAATCTTCTGTTGTGTCTTGTAGTCGTTGTTGTCGATGGCCGGTTGGTCCAGTGCACATATGATGAGGGCACCGTTGTCCTCCCGTGACACGGTGATGTTCACCAGGCTGAGAACAGAGGTTTGCTGGTCAGTGGATTCCCCCTGGTGGATGGAGTAACCTGGGGCAGGGGGTTGCGAAGGGACAGGGAGTGCGTTGGGGGTAATAGATGGTGGGTGACATTGGGGAGGAGGGTGTAGGTGGAGTAGGCAAGGTGGAGCAGGGAGAGGCAAAGTGATGGGGGAGGAGAGAGTGAGCGGTGGAGAGACAGGGGAAGGAGGGGGAAGTGAGAGGGGTGAGAGGAGAGAGGGGTGTAGGGAGGTGGGAGAGTGAGGAATGGGGGTTGTAATGAGGGGAGGAGTAAAGTGAGCAAGAGGGAGGGAAGGGAGTCAGAGAGAGGAGTGTTGGAGTGGGGAGGATGGAGGCCAAGGGATAGGGTTCAGAGGGAATGAGTGGAGAAGGACAGGAGGGAGAGAGGGAGGAAAGGTGGAAGGGAGGGCAGGAGGGAAGGAGGGGAGGAGTCAAGGTAAGAAGAAGACAGCAGAAGAAGATGAATGAGGGTGGAACAAGGAGAGGTAGAGGGAGGAAAGAGAGTGTAATGGTGGGAGAAAACAGAGAAGAGAAAAAGAAAGAGGAAGAGACCAATAAAATAGAGACAGATTACACCCACACCCATCCCTATCTGCCATCCCCTCTGGCCCCCACACCTGTCCTAGCCTCTAAAAAACCCTCTGGCCCTTACACCATCCCTATCTCTCTAACCCTCTCCAGCCCCTCCATATCTCTGTAATCTCCCCCATCCCGAGGCACCTCTATGTCTCCGTAAACCCCTCCACCCCCTCTGTGCCTTCACCAGTCAACCCTCACTGGTCCCTATATCTTCTGATTCCCTGACTCGTTATTCCACAATGTGCCCCCACGGCTGTGGTATGTACTCCGAAATGCCTGCTCTCCGCGATCTTTCCCCCTTGTGTTTCAGGTGCTCACCGACACTCCCCCTCACCCCATCACTGCCGATGGGATAGGGTGCCCTTACTCCGGAGTCAGGTGCCCTCGGCACTATCGTGGAGAGGAATGCCAGAGTGCCTGCACTCACCTTGCAGTTCTTCATTGCCCTTGAACCAATGGATGCTGGGGAGTGTCCTACTGCCTGTGGTGTTACACATCAGTGTGATCGTCCGTCCTTCTGCAATCGGACCACGGTATCCCGAAATCTCTGGCTTCTTGGGAACAGCTGATGTACACAAAAAACAATGCCATCACACACTCCAGGACACAGGTCAGACACAGAGTGAAACTCCCTCTACACTGTCCCATCACACACTCCCAGGACACGGGTCAGACACAGAGTGAAACTCCCTCTACACTGTCCCATCACACACTCCAGGACACAGGTCAGACACAGAGTGAAACTCCCTCTACACTGTCCCATCACACACTCCCAGGACATGGGTCAGATACAGAGTGAAGCTCCCTCTACACTGTCCCATCACACACTCCCAGGACACGGGTCAGACACAGAGTGAAGCTCGCTCTACACTGTCCCATCTCACACTCTCAGGGCACGGGTCAGACACAGAGTGAAGTTCCCTCTACACTGTCCCAACACACATTCCAGGACACAGGTCAGACACAGAGTGAAACTCCCTCTACACTGTCCCATCACACACTCCCAGGACACGGGTCAGACACAGAGTGAAACTCCCTCTACACTATCCTATCACACACTCCCAGGACACGGGTCAGACACAGAGTGAAACTCCCTCTACACTGTCCCATCACACACTCCCAGGGTACGGGTCAGACACAGAGTGAAACTCCCTCTACACTGTCCCATCACACACACCCAGGGCACGTGTCAGACACAGAGTGAAGCTCCCTCTACACTGTCCCATCACACACTCCCAGGGCACGGGTCAGACACAGAGTGAAACTCCCTCTACACTATCCTATCACACACTCCCAGGACATGGGTCAGACACAGAGTGAAGCTCCCTCTACACTGTCCCATCACACACTGCCAGGGCACGGGTCAGACACAGAGTGAAACTCCCTCTGCACTGTCCCATCACACACTCCCAGGGCACCGGTGAGACACAGAGTGAAACTCCCTCTACACTATCCCATCACACACTCCCAGGACACGGGCCAGACACAGAGTGAAACTCCCTCTACACTGTCCCATCACACACTCCCAGGGTACGGGTCAGACACAGAGTGAAACTCCCTCTACACTGTCCCATCACACACACCCAGGGCACGGGTTAGACACAGAGTGAAGCTCCCTCTACACTGCCCCATCACACACTCTCAGGGAACAGGTCAGACACAGAGTGAAACTCCCTCCACACTGTCCCATCACACACTCCCAGGGTACGGGTCAGACACAGAGTGAAACTCCCTCTACACTATCCCATCACACACACCCAGGGCACGGGTTAGACACAGAGTGAAGCTCCCTCTACACTGCCCCATCACACACTCCCAGGACACGGGTCAGACACAGAGTGAAGTTCCCTCTACACTGTCCCATCACACACTCCCTCTAAACTATCCCATCACACACTCCCCCTACACTGTCCCAGCACAAACTCCCTCTCCACTGTCCCATCACACACTCCCAGGGAACAGGTCAGACACAGAGTGAAACTCCCTCTACACTGTCCCATCACATACTCCCAGGGTACGGGTCAGACACAGAGTGAAACTCCCTCTACACTGTCCCATCACACACTCTCAGGGCACGGGTCAGACACAGAGTGAAGTTCCCTCTACACTGTCCCATCACACACTCCAGGACACATGTCAGACACAGAGTGAAACTCCCTCCACACTGTCCCATCACACACTCCCAGGACACGGGTCAGACACAGAGTGAAACTCCCTCTACACTATCCTATCACACACTCCCAGGACACGGGTCAGACACAGAGTGAAGCTCCCTCTGCACTGTCCCATCACACACTCCCAGGGCACCAGTCAGACACAGAGTGAAACTCCCTCTACACTGTCTCAGCACACACTCGCAGGGTACGGGTCAGACACAGAGTGAAACTCCCTCTACACTGTCCCATCACACACTCCCAGGGTACGGGTCAGACACAGAGTGAAACTCCCTCTACACTGTCCCATCACACACTCTCAGGGCACGGGTCAGACACAGAGTGAAGTTCCCTCTACACTGTCCCATCACACACTCCAGGACACAGGTCAGACACAGAGTGAAACTCCCTCCACACTGTCCCATCACACACTCCCAGGACACGGGTCAGACACAGAGTGAAACTCCCTCTACACTGTCCCATCACACACTCCCAGGACACGGGTCAGACACAGAGTGAAACTCCCTCTACACTATCCTATCACACACTCCCAGGACACGGGTCAGACACAGAGTGAAGCTCCCTCTGCACTGTCCCATCACACACTCCCAGGGCACCAGTCAGACACAGAGTGAAACTCCCTCTACACTGTCTCAGCACACACTCGCAGGGTACGGGTCAGACACAGAGTGAAACTCCCTCTACACTGTCCCATCACACACTCCCAGGGTACGGGTCAGACACAGAGTGAAACTCCCTCTACACTGTCCCATCACACACTCTCAGGGCACGGGTCAGACACAGAGTGAAGTTCCCTCTACACTGTCCCATCACACACTCCAGGACACAGGTCAGACACAGAGTGAAACTCCCTCCACACTGTCCCATCACACACTCCCAGGACACGGGTCAGACACAGAGTGAAACTCCCTCTACACTATCCTATCACACACTCCCAGGACACGGGTCAGACACAGAGTGAAGCTCCCTCTGCACTGTCCCATCACACACTCCCAGGGCACCGGTCAGACACAGAGTGAAACTCCCTCTACACTGTCTCAGCACACACTCGCAGGGTACGGGTCAGACACAGAGTGAAACTCCCTCTACACTGTCCCATCACACACTCCCAGGGTACGGGTCAGACACAGAGTGAAACTCCCTCTACACTGTCCCATCACACACTCCCAGGGAACAGGTCAGACACAGAGTGAAGCTCCCTCTACACTATCCCATCACACACTCCCAGCACACGGGTCAAACACAGAGTGAAACTCCCTCTACACTGTCCCATCACACACTCCCAGGACACGGGTCAAACACAGAGTGAAACTCCCTCTACACTGTCCCATCACACACTCCCAGGACACGGGTCAAACACAATGGGACTGTTCCTTACCCCAGACCTCCACTCTCGCCACTGCTGTGCGGACAGGCTTGGTGAAGATGGAGCAGGTGTAGTTGCCCTCATCCTTCAAGCTCATATTACTGATGCTGATGGTGAGTTCGTGCCATGAGTAGTAGACCAGGGAGATCCGATTGTCTCGCAGTGCTGGAGGGAGACCAGGAGATCGGCATTCTCAACGTCAGCCTTACCGAGTCCCCTCGCTCCCTACTCCTTCCACAAGCTCTGCCACCCACATCCCACCAGGGGGAACCAACTCCACATTAGCAGGTGTGAGGTGAGTGGGGAGAGGCTGCATTGGGAGGGAGGACAGCTGGAGTGTTCCTCTGTGTATGTTGTTGTGGGAAGGTCATCCTCCACTTTTCCCCAGTGCTGGGGACAACATGTCTGAGTTACTCTCTGCATTGACTGGAATTGCCACAACGCCCAGGGCTTGGGAGAGACAGAACTTGTTCAGTGTGCCCAGCGCAGCCGTATGTGGATGGCCCGACTGGAGAGGGGGCTCACACTGCAAATATGGCTGGGAAAGTGGCTAGGTGTAAGCAGTAGGCACCATTGGTCAGTGGGACCTGTGACTTCAATTCCACATGACATCTAAAGCTGACAAACCTCCATAGATGTGTGGTGACGAATATGTTGACTGGTTGCATCATGGTCTGGTAGGGAAACTTCAATGTTCTTGACCAAAAGATTCTTCAAAAATCAGTGGATATGGCCCAGTCCATCACTGGTAACACCCTCCCCACCACTGACCACATCTACACGGGTGAGCTGTAGCAGGAAAGAAGCTTCCACTATCAGGGATCGCCACCTCCTAGGCCATGCTCTCTTCTTGCTGCTGCCATGGGGACTCTCACCACCAAGTTCAGGAACAGTTATCACTCCTCAACCATCAGGCTCCTGAACCGGGGTAGAACTTCACTTGCCCCGTCACTGAACTGTTCCCACAATCTATGGACTCTCTTTCCAGACTCTTCATCTCATCTTCTGCTTACTTATTGCTTACTGATTTATTATCTTTATTATTAATAATTCTTTTTTTTGGAGTTTGCAAAGTTTATTCTCTTTTGCACATTGGTTGTTTGTCCATCCTGTTGGATATGGTCTTTCATTGATTCCGTTAGGTTCTTGGATTTACTGAGTGTGTTCATAAGAAAACGAATCTCAGGATTGTATATGGTGATATATATGTACTTTGATAATAAAATACTTTGAATTCTAGTTATTTCAATATAATAGAACTGGTGCTCAAGTTCAATGTCCTTCATCAGCACTGTGATGGTACTGATGTCAATTGCATTACACAAGAGCTTGCAAAGGTTGATTAGGACAGGATGCTTGCAAGTAAAGGGACACCTAGCAAGTGGGAGAGTTTTAAAAGTGAGAAAAAGAGAGTTCAGAGATAACATACTCTGATTAAAGAGAAAGGCAAGGCTGTAGGATATTGGAAGCCGAGTTGATGAGGGATGTAGAGGCTCAGGTCAGGGAAAAAGAAGACGACATGGGTCAGGTATAGGGAGATGAGAACAAGTGAGGGCAAAAAGGGGACTTAAGATATCCCTGGCAGAGAAGGTAAAGGAGAATCCGAAGACCTCGGGAAGGTGAACTAGTGTGGCTGGGAGGTGGGACCCTGAGCAGTGGATGGATTGAGAAGGTAGAGGTTAGGTCATGCGTCATGAAGTTTTTTTTAGAATATTCACAAGGCACAGGATCGATATGTCCCACAGAGAAGGATGCTTTCAAATGGCATGGGTAGGCAACCGTGGCTGACAAAGGTCAACATAAAAGCCAAGGAAAGGGCATATAAG
The DNA here is from genome assembly GCF_963921235.1 of Mobula hypostoma. Classification (NCBI taxonomy): domain Eukaryota; kingdom Metazoa; phylum Chordata; class Chondrichthyes; order Myliobatiformes; family Myliobatidae; genus Mobula; species Mobula hypostoma. The sequence goes on along the minus strand of NW_026948145.1, from coordinate 186,189 downwards.
GTAGCAAAAGTGAGTGGAAAGTTGGATGATTAGGAAACTTTTAAAATCCAACAAAAGGCAACTAAAAAAGCTATAAGAAGGTGGGAAATGCAATATGAGGCCAAACTAGCCAATAATATAAAGCAGGATACCAAAAATATTTTCGGTTATATAAAGAGTAAAGGGAGGCAAGAGTTGATATTGGACGACTGGAAAATGATGCTGGTGAGGTAGTAATGGGAGACAAAGAAATGGCAGATGACCTTATAAAAGTTGCTGGTGAACGCAGCAGGCCAGGCAGCATCTCTAGGAAGAGGTGCAGTCGACGTTTCAGGCCGAGACCCTTCGTCAGGACTAACTGAAGGAAGAGTCTCGGGTCTCGGCCTGAAACGTACTCTTCCTTCAGTTAGTCCTGACGAAGGGTCTCGGCCTGAAACGTCGACTGCACCTCTTCCTAGAGATGCTGCCTGGCCTGCTGTGTTCACCAGCAACTTTTATGTGTGTTGCTTGAATTTCCAGCATCTGCAGAATTCCTGTTGTTTGCAGATGACCTTAATGGGTACTTTGCACCTGTCTTCACTGTGGAAGGCACTAACCATGTGCCAGAGGTCCATGAGTATCAAGGAGCAGGAGTGAATGCCATCGTTATTACAAAGGAAAAAATGATAGGCAAGCTAATAGTCTTAAGATGGATAAGTCACTTGGGCTAGACAGACGACACCCCAGAGTCCTGAGAGAGGTTGCTGAAGAAGTAGCAGATGCATTGGTCATGATCCATCAAGAATCACTTGATTCTGGCATGGTCTCGGAGGACTGGAAGATTACAAATGTCACTCCACTGTTTAAGAAGGGTGGAAGGCAAAAAAAAGGAAACTATAGGCCAGTTAACGTAACATCAGTGGTTGGGAAATTGTTGGAGTCTATTATTAAAAATGAGGTTTCGAGGTACTTGGAAACTAATGATAAAGTAAGTCAAAGTCAGCATGGTTTCTGTCAAGGCAAATCTTGCCTGACAAATCTGATAGAGTTCTTCGGGGAAGTAACAAGCTGGGTGGACAAATGAGAGGCAGTGGATGTCATTTACTTGGATTTTCAAAGGCATTTGATAAGGTGCTACATGAGGCTGCTTAACAAGATAAGATCCTACGGTGTTACAGGAAAGATGTTGTCATGGATAGAGGAATGGCTGACAGACAGAAGGCAGTGATTAGGAATAAAAGGGGCCTTTTCTGGTTGGTTGCTGTTGACTAGTGGTCTTCCTCAGGGGTCAGTATTGGGACTGCTACTTTTCACATTGTTTGTCAATGATTTGGATAATGGAATTGATGTCTTTGTGGCAAAGTTTGGATAATGGCAACTGCTTTGCTTGCATCTGTGGAAGCAGCACTATTTCTATCTTTAATATCTATTTTTCCCTTTCAGGGTTCCTTTGAAGACCCTGACCTGGAGTTAAGCGCTGACTTCGGTTCTTTAGGGAATAGGACCCGCTCTCAGGGTTTCATGACTGGCCGTTATTCGATATGCCAAGGATGCGGCCTGGGAGATGAGCTCGGCTTCAGAGTTCCGGGATTTTGCGGTGCTGGAGATGGGTGTACCGAGGGTCGATGCCTCTGCAGGAATTCGGTGTGTCGTGGGAGACAGTATATCGAAAGCAGCAAGCTGGCTGCTGGCTGTGTGCCCAGAGACCAGAATTCTTTAGGCACAGAGCTCAGAAAAAGTGACGCAACGGACTTTTAACATCATAAATCAGTGAGTTCTTTGTTATGTCTCCCTCTCTCTGTGAAACGGAAACACCTCTTTTTCCCTTATTAGCGGGAGAGAGAGCCTGTAGTATATCGAATACTGGGTGATCTAGTAGTCTTTGGGGTACTGCAAGTCTGCATCTTTATTGGTGCTTTGCTGCATGCTTGAATGCTCGGTGGGGGACACTGATGCTTTTTTTTGCTAGTGGGGGAGGGGGGATTGTTGCCTTGTTGCTTATGCGTGGGAGGGGGGCGCTGGGGGGAGGCTTTGGGCTTCTAACATTTAACTGTCATTCATTTTTTGGGGCACTGCTGTGTTTTTGTGGATGGTTGTGAAGAAAAAGTATTTCAGGATGTACATTGTATACATTTCTCTGACATTAAATGTACCTTTGAAACCTTGAAAAGTGGAGGAGTAGATAGTACTGAGGAAACAGTGCAATTGCAGTAGGACTTGGACACATTGAAAGAATGGGAAAAAATGTGGCAGATGGAATACAGTGTTGGAAAATGTATGATAATGCATTTTGGTAAAAGGAACAATAGTGCAGACTATTATCTAAATGGGGAGAAGGTTCAAACATCAGAGGTGCAGAGGGACTTAGGAGTCCTCGTGCAAGACTCCCAGAAGGTTAATTTACAGCTTGAGTCTGTGGTAAAGAAGGAAAATGCAATGTTGCCTTTTATTTCAAGGATAATAGAATATAAAAGCAAGGAGATAATGCTGAGGCTTTATAAGACACTAGTCAGGCTGCACTTGGAGTATTGTTAACAGTTTTAGGCCCCGTATCTCAGAAAGAATGTGTTGTCATTAGAGACAGTCCAGAGGAGTTCATGAGGATGATTCCAGGAATGAAGGGGTTAACATATGAGGAGCATTTGGCAGCTTTGGGCCTGTACTCACTGGAATTTAGAAGAATGTTGGGGGAATCTCATTGAAACCTACTGAATGTTGAAAGGACTAGATAAGGTGGATGTGGAGAGGATGTTTCCTGTCGTGGGGCTATCCAGAACAAAGAGGGCACAGCATCAAAATTGAGAGATGACCTTTTAGAACAGAGATAAGCAGGAATTTTTTTTGCCAGGAAGTAGTGAATCTATAGAATGCTTTGTCACAAACTGAGGTGGAGGCCAAGTCTGTGTGTACATTTAAGACGGAAGTTGATCGTTTCTTGATCAGACAGGGCATCAAAGGATATTAGATTAGATTAGATTATGAGGACATGCAGTCTTCTTTTATTGTCATTTAATAATGCATGCATTAAGAAATGATACACTGTTTCTCCAGAATGGTATCACAGAAACACAGGACAAACCAATTGAAAATGGAGGGAAGGCAGGTGTATGTGGTTGAGTGGGATTCAGGATCAGCCACGATGGAACGGCAGAGCAGACTCAATGGGCTGAATGGCCTACTTCTGCTTCTATCTCTTATGGTCTTATCTGATAGGAAGTTCATGGATACATGGGGTTCATGGTTGTCTGAAGGGGTTCATCCTTGTAAATTTTCTTACATAATGATTCAATGTAAGAAGTATTATGGACAAGGCAGATGAACCTAGAGCCAAGATCAGAGATTGATTAGTACATTGAGAGGAGATGTGGTACGACACAAGTTTCTATTAATGAACAGTGGATAGTATTTTGACTGGTTGCATCAAAGCCTGGTATGGAGGCTGCAATGCACAGGATTGCAAGAGGGTGAAGAAGGCTGTAGTCTCAGCCAGCTCCATCACTGGCACAACCCTCCACACCACCGAGGAAATCTTCAACAGGTAGTGCCTCAAGAAGGTGGCAACTATCACTAAAGACCCTCACAACCCTGGACATGTCCTCATTGCTACCATCAAGGAGGAGCCTGAAGATCATAAGACACAGGAGCAGAATCAGGCCATTCGGCCCATTGGGTCTGCTCTACCATTCCATCATGGCTGATTTATTATCCCTCTCAATCCAATTCTCCAGTATTCTCCTATAAAATTGATGCCCTAATTAATCAAGTGCATATCAACCTCCACCCTAGCTGCCCACTGACTTGGCCTGCACAGCCATTTGTGGCAATGAATTCCACAGAATTACCACCCTCTGACCAAAGAAAGAGTTCCTTATCTCTGTTCTAAATGGACCTCTCTCAATTCTGAGCAGGTGGCCTCTGGTTCGAGACCCCCACTATAGGGAAGATCCTCTCTATATCCACTCTATTAATGCCGACAAGTATTCAATAGGTTTCATAGTTATAGAAAATACATCCCAGAAATGGGCCCTTCATCCTATCTAGTCCATGCTGATCCATTTAAACTGCTAATACCCATCGACTTGCACCTGGATTATAGCCCTCCATACCCCAACTATCCATTCAAACTTCTCTTAAACATTGAAACCAAGTTGGCATGTACCACTTGCACTGGCACCTGATTCCACACTCTCACACCTCTGTCCGTGAAGAAATTTTCCTTCACGTTCCCCTTAAGCTTTTCACCTTTCACCCTTAACCCATGGCTTCTAGTTGTAGTCCCACCCAACCTCAGTACAAAAAGCCTGCATTTACCCTACCTATATCCCTCATAATTTTATATACCTCTATCAAATCTCCCCTCAATCTTCTACATTTCAGGGAATAAAGTCCTAACTGGAGTTCAATCTTTCCCTATAGCTCAGGGTCTCCAGACCTGGCAACATCCTTGTAAATTTTCTGTGCACTCTTTCAACCTTGTCTACATCTTTCCTGCAAGTAGGTAACAAAAACTGCACACAATACTCCAAATTAGTCCTCACCAATTTCGACCTATCCTTGTTGGTCTTACCAAAGTGCAGCACCTCGTACTAGTCTGCTTTAAAATACATCTGCAATTTTCAGCCCATTTTTCCAGCTGATCCAGATCCCTCTGCAAGCCCAGACAGCCTTCCTCACTGTCCACTACACCCCCTAATCTTGGAGACCCCCTAATTAGCTGACCCAGTTAACCACATTATCATCCAGATCATTGATATAGATGACAAACACCAATGGACCCAGCACTGATCCCTGCGACACATATGCTAGTCTCAGGCCTCCAGTCAGAAAGGCAACCATCTACTACCATTCTCTGGCTTCTCCCGCGAAGCCAGTGTCTAATCCAATTTACTACTTCACCTTGAATGCCTAGAAGCTAAATCTTCTTGATGAACCTCCCATGCAAGACCTTGTCAAATGTCAATGTTTCAATGAGAACCCCCACCCCCCTATTCTTCTAAACTCCAGTGAATATAGACCCAGAGCCATCAAAGACTCCTCATATGTTAACCCTTTCATTTCTGGATCATGCTTGTGAACATCTCCGGACCTTCTACAATGCCAGCATATCCTTTGTTAGATAAGAGGCCCAAATCTGCTCACGATACTCCAGGTGCAATCTGACCAATGACTTATAAAACCTCAGCTTATTATATCGTTGCACTTGTATTCCAGTCCTCTGAAAATGAATGCTAACATTGCATTTGCCTTCCTTACCACTAACTCAACCTGCAAATTAATCTTTATGGAATCCTGCACAAGGACTCACAAATACCTTTGCGCCTCTGATTTTTGAATTTTCTCCCCTTTTAGAAGATAGTCCATGTTTTTAATTTATTCCTCCTGCCAAATTGCATGACCTTGCACTTCCGGCACTCTATTCCATCTGCCACATCCTTGCCCATTCCCCCTGTCTATCTGTCCTTCTGTAGCCTCTCTACTTCCTCATCACTACCTGTCCCTCCACCTGTCTTCATATCATCTACAAACTTTGCCACAAATGCATCAATTCCTTCATCCAAATCATTGACATACAAGGTGAAAAGCGTGGTCCCAACACTGACCCCTGTGGAACACCACTAGTCACTGGCTCTCTTTATTCTCATTCTTTGCCTCCTACCAGTCAACCAATCTTCTATCCATGCTCATACCTTTCTTGTAATACCATGGGCTCTTATCTTGTTATAGAGCCTCATGTGCGGCACCTTGTCGAAGGCCTTCTGAAAATTCAAATAAATGACATCCACTGATTCTTCGTTGTCTATCTTGCCCGAAATATCCTCAAAGAATTCTGACAGATTAGTCAGGCAATATTTCCCCTTGAAAAATCCATGCTGACTTTATCCTATTTTGTCTTATGCCTCCAAGTACTCTGAAACCGCATCCTTAATAATGGACTCCAGCATCTTTCCAACCATTGAAATCAGGCTAACTGGCCTATAAACGCAAATGACAGGAATTCTGCAGATGCTGGAAATTCAAGCAACACACATAAAAGTTGCTGGTGAACGCAGTAGGCCAGGCAGCATCTCTAGGAAGAGGTGCAGTCGACGTTTCAGGCCGAGACCCTTCGTCAGGACTAACTGAAGGAAGAGTGAGTAAGGGATTTGAAAGTTGGAGGGGGAGGGGGAGATCCAAAATGATAGGAGAAGACAGGAGGGGGAGGGATGGAGCCAAGAGCTGGACAGGTGATTGGCAAAAGGGGATACGAGAGGATCATGGGACAGGAGGTCCGGGAAGAAAGACAAGGGGGGGGGAACCCAGAGGATGGGCAAGGGGTATATTCAGAGGGACAGAGGGAGAAAAAGGAGAGTGAGAGAAAGAATGTGTGTATAAAAATAAGTAACAGATGGGGTACGAGGGGGAGGTGGGGCATTAGCGGAAGTTAGAGAAGTCGATGTTCATGCCATCAGGTTGGAGGCTAACTTACCTTCATGTTCCATGTTTTCTGTCATTATGGCTGTTTAGTTGCTTTCTGTTGGTTTTTAAAGCTTCCTAATCCTCTACCTTCCCACTAATGTTTGCTGTATTATGTGCTCTCTCTTTTGCTTTTATGCTGTCTTTGACTTCCCTTCCCAGGCACGGTTGCCTCAACCTCGCTTTAGAATACTTCTTCGTTGTTGGGATGTATCTTTCCTGCATCTTCCAAATTTCCCTCGGGAACTGCAACCACTGCTGTTCTGCCATCACCCCTGCTAGTGTTCCCTTTCAATAAACTTTAGCCCGCTCCTTTCTCATGCCTCTATACAGTATTCCCTTTACTCCACTATAATACTGATACATCTGATTTTAGCTTTTCCTTCTCAAACTATTTGGTGAAGCCCAGCATATTATGATCACTGCCTCCTAAGGGTCCCTTTACCTTAAGCTCCCTAATTAAATCTGGATCATTACATAACACCCAATCCAGAATTGCCATACCCTTAGTGGGCTCAACCACAAACTGCTCTAAAAAGATATCTCATAGGCGTAGCACAAATTCCCTCTCTTGGGCATTCCAAACTCAATGATTTAGGAAGAGCTTCTTCCCCTTCTCCATCAGATTTCTGAACAGTCCATGAACACTCCCTTGCCATTCCTTTCCTTTTTGCACTATTGAGTTTTGTAGTTTGTAGTTATTTATACTGCTGCTGCAAAACAAAATGTCATGTAAGTCAGTACTTATTGGCCTGGTTTTGTGGTCATTACAGATACTTTGTTGGGGGAAGGGCCAGACCAGCAGCCCAATGGTCCAGGATTCAAATGAGACAGAGAGAGATGTAATGAGGTGGAGAGCTGCTCTATTGATCGGGGAGAAAGTCACAACTGCAGTCAGAGTGGACAGCCCAGACAACTTGTCCAGTGAGGTAAAATGGGTCAAGCTCGGGAATAAGAAAGGTATGTATACTCCGATGGGCATATACTATAGGCCTCCCAATAACCAGTGGGAGACAAGGGAATAGGTTTTTTTTTATTAAGTGCAATCGTGAACAATAGCCAGATCAGAAATGCTGATCAAGTCAACTAGTTCCCAAAGAGAACTCTGACAGGCCAATCAGATGGTTCACTGCTGCTCAGCGATAACAGGCTCAAGGGTCAGTACCCCAGAAACACACTGGAGCAGTGCGGCGGAGGTACGTGCTATGCATGACCTGATCTGAAAGTATCATGTTGACTCGTAACAGATAGTGTTCACGGTGGAACAGCTTAGTCAAGGATGGGGTGATCAGCACAAATGGACAAATTATACCTCCACTACCCCGGTAGTAGGCAGATCATGGGAAGGACAAAAACAATAAGGTAATTCAGGTGGGTGACCTTAACTTCCCCAATAAGGACTGGAGCTGCCTTAATACCAAAGGCTTAGATGGGGCAGAATTTGTTAGGTGCATTTAGGAGAACTTCTTGAATCAGTATGCAGGTAATACAACCAGGGAAAGGGCCATACTGGGAAATGAGCCTGACCAGGTAACCAGGTAATTGGAGATTTAGTGGGTGAGTATTTCAGAAAGAGTTGTACTAGGTCTTCACATAGTTTTGGATAAGGATAAGGCTGGGCCTCGGGGGGGGGTAGTGTTAAAGTGGGGAAAGGCTAATCACCACAGTATCAGGCAGGAGCAGAGCAAAGTAGATTGGGAGAAGATTTTATTGGGTAAGTTCACATCTGATGTGAGAGATGTTTAAAGGACAGTTGGTCAGAATTTCAGACCTGTGTGTTCCTGTGAGGAAGAAAGACAAAGACGACAAGATCAGAAACCTTGGATGTCGAGAGAAAAGGAAGCACATGTAAGGTTTAGGAAGCTGAAACCAGACAGGGCCCTTGAAAAGCAGGCGAGAAATTAATCAGGGAATTGGGAGGGATAAAAGGAGACATAAAATGTTCTTAGCAACTAAAATAACAGAGAATCCCAAGATATTTAACTGTATATGTATATTAAAAAGAAGTAGGTAACTAGGGAGAGGGTAGGACCACTCAAGAACAAAAGAGGGAATTAATGTCTGGGGCCAGAGGATGTGGCTGAGGTCCTAATTGAGGGCTACCCATCAGTATTCACCCAGGAGAAGGTCTTAGAGATTAGTGAGACCAGGGAGGGGTATGGTGATTTCCAGGACATGTTGATATCAATAGGAAGAAGTGTTAACATCTATTGAAGTTTATTAAGGTAAATGCCTGATGGGATCTATCCCACGTCACTGACTGCTGGGACCTTGACAGATATCCTTGTAACAACAGATGAGGCCCCAGAGGACCGGAGAATAGCCAGCGTTGTTTCTTTGCTTAAGAAAAGCAATAACAACAAACCTGGACAATATAGGCCAGTGAGTCGAACAGCAGTGGTAGGAAAGCTACTCATGATTCTTCAGGATAAGATAAACCCACATCACAGGCATATTAGGGACACAGTGTAGATGTCCTGTCTATCACGTTTGATTGCTTTTTTTGGGGAGGTGATCGATGAGGGTAGGGCAGTGGATGTTGTCTAGATGGACTTTAAGGAAGGCGTTGGACAAGTTCCCTCCTGGTAGGCTCATCTAGAAGATTGAGGTGCATGGAGTTGAAACTTGACAGAATGGATTCCAAATAGAAGAGAGGGGATAGTAGTGGAGGGCTGCTATACTGTCTGTGATTGGTGTTGTTCTGTAGGGACCTATGCTGGGGCCTCTGTTATTAGTGATATATATAAATGACTGGATGAAAATGCAGATGGGCTGATTAATGACACACAAATTGAGGAATTGTGAATGTTGAGGAAGATTATTAAGGGATGCAGATGAGTTGGAAATGTGGGCAGAGAAATGGCAGATGGAGTTTAGTCTGCAAGGCGTTGATGTTTGAGATGTAAATGTATGAATAATGTATACAGTAAATGGCAGGACATTCAGGAGGTGGATCTTGAACTGAAACTTCACAGCTTCCTGGAAGTGGTGACACGCGTCAACAACATGATGAAAAAGACACACAGCAATCCTGCCCTCCTCCGGTGGGGCATTTGGTAGAAGAGATGGGACAATTGCACAAGATGTTGGTGGAGGAGTCAGGGAGGAGGGAGGAAGGGTGGGACTGAGGAAGAGAGGAAGGGAGGAAGAGCAGGGAAAGGGAGGTGGGGGAAACAGGAAGTAAGGACGGTGGAGAGTACGGAGGGGATGAGGAAGACGGTGGAAGGAAAAGGGGAGGAAGGTGAAGGTAGATGGGGAGGGAGAGGAAATAGAGGACAGGGAGGAAAGAGGAGGGGTGGGTAGGGGAAGAGGAAGGGAATGGGGAGGGGAGAGTTTCTGTAGTGTGGTGTGTATGCCATAGGTTTACATCTTCAGAGATCCAAGGGAAACATGGATAGTTGGAAGTTGGGGAGGGGCCTGGAAGAGACTCTAGCTCCTTGTGCGCTATCCTGCCCGTGGTTCATCCGCTCACCCCCTCCCTCCGCCTCTTCGCCATCCCCTCACCCGCATCCTCCCTCCCAGCTCTCAGTGCCCTTCTCCCCACCATCACGCCCCTCTCCCCTCCCACCTTTCTTGTCATCGAAGTAGAGGGTCTGCTGGGTAGGGTTCGACCACTGCAGGGAGGAGTTGTCGTTCTCCTGGACCGTACAACGCAGGGTCACTGTGCCGCGCTCCTGTACCTTCTCGTCCTTGGTGACTGGGCACAGCAACTCGGCCTCTGGGGAGAGAGAGCAACAGACACAATGTCAGCCCTGGGGGTGGGGGGGGGCGACAGAGTAAAAGGGGGGTGGAAGTAGGTGGGAGGGAAGAATATTTAGAAAAAGTGAGAGTGGGAGATGAGAGAGACAGGGAAGGGGGACAAACAGAAGAAGGTATCTGGGGGAGGAGAGAGAGGAGAAGGTTCAAGGGAGGGTGAAGAAGGGTAGAGGGGACAGAGGTGGGAGAGTGAGTGAGGGAGGAAAGACAAAAGAGAGCGAGGGAGAGACAGACAGGGAAAGAGAGGGAAGAGGAGGAGGTGTGATGCTGAGAGAGTGAGAGATTAGGGAGAGAGGGAAAGCACGAGATGAGGAAGGTGTGAGGGGGAGAGGGAGAGGGAGAAGAGGGCAAGGGAGAGGCCGTGCTGGGTAAAGAGCGGAGGAGGGATAGGAAGAGGAGGTAAGGCAGAAAATAAATGGAAGTGGGAGGTACAAAGAGAGTGCACGAGTGAAGGAGGAGAAAGAACAGGGTGGAAAGAGAGTAGGAGAGGGGAAGAGAGGGACGGACAGGCAAAGGGGTAGTGTGGGGATAGCAAGGGGTGGGAGCAATGGAAATAATTGCCGAGAAGAACAGATGAAAGTGGGGGAATAGAGAGGGGGACGGGGAGAGACGAAATGAGAGATAGGGAGGTGCAGCGGCAGGAGAGCAGGGACAAGAGTAAGAGAGTGGAGTTGAGCATATGTTGAAGAGAAGTGGGTGAGAAGGGGAGAGAGATGGAGGGGGAAGGGAGAGGGGAGGGAAGAGGGAGAGGGGATAGAGGGGGAAGGGAAGGAGAGAGGCGGAGGGGGTAAGGGAAAGGGGATAGAGGGGGAGGTAAGTGGGAGAGGGGATAGAGGAGGAGGGGAGAGAGGCAGAGGGGGAAGGGAAAGGGGATAGAGGGGAGGGAAGGGGGAGAGGGGATAGAGGAGGAGGGAAGAGGAAGAGGGGATAGAGGAGGAGGGGAGAGAGGCAGAGGGGGAAGGGAAAGGGGATAGAGGGGAGGGAAGAGGGAGAGGGGATAGAGAGGGAAGGGAAGGAGAGAGGCGGAGGGGGTAAGGGAAAGGGGATAGAGGAGGAGGGAAGAGGAAGAGGGGATAGAGGAGGAGGGAGAGAGGCGGAGGGGGTAAGGGAGAGAGGAAGGGAAGAGGGAGTGAGGTGGAGGGGAAGGGAGAGGGGATAGAGGGGGAGGGAAGAGGGAGGGGGGAAGGGAGGAGAAGGGTAAAGGGAGAGAAAGAGATGGGGGAAGTGAAGGGATAGAGAAGAGGAGGGAAGGGAGAGAGACTGAGATGGAAGCAGAAGGGAGAGGCCATATAGAAGAGGAGGAAAGGGAGGGAGAGAGAGAGAGGGAGATGGAGGGGAAGGGGAGAGAATGGAGAGGAGAGGGAGGAGGAGATAGAGGTGGGTGTGGAAGGTTGGGATAGAAGTGGGGGAGATAGAGCAGGGGATAGAGGTGGAGGGCAGATAAGTGGGGGAGAGGTGGGGGGTAGAGAGAAAGTGACAGAGGTTTGGGGACAGAGGAGAGGAGAGAGGAGGGGACAGAGATGGGAAATAGAGAGGACAGGTGGGGACAGATAGGGGGAGAGAGGAGTGGATAGAAGATGGGGAGAGAGGAGGGAGTTAGGGTTGGGGAAAGAGAGGAGGGTATAGAGGTTGAGGGGAGAGGAAGCAATAGAGGTGGGGTAGAGAAAAGGTGATGGGGAGAAAGAGGAGGGGATAGAAGTGCAGGGGAGATCGGTGGGGCAGAGAAGAGGGGATAGAGACGGTGGAGAGAGGTTGGGATAGAGGTGAGGGAGAGAGAGGAGGGGAGAGAGAGGAGGGGAGAGAGGAGATGAGAGAGAGGAGGGGTCAGAGATGAGGAATAGAGAGGGGAGGAGAGTTGGAGGAGAGAGGTGGGGACAGATAGAGGGAGAGACAGGAGGGTATAGAAGTGGAGTGGAGATAGGTGGGCCAGAGAGGAGGGGATAGAAGTGGAGGAGAGAGAGAAAGGGAGAGAGGAAAGATGGAGAGAGGGAAGATGGAGATGGGGAGAGAGGAGGAGATAGTGGGGGAGAGAGAGGAGGGGAGAGGGGGAGATGGAGATGGGGAGATAGTGGGAGAGATAGAGGAGGGGAGAGGGGGAGATGGGGAGAGAGAGGTTGGTATAGGGGTGGGGGAAGAGAGGAGGGGTTAGATGTGGGGGAGGGAGAGGAAAGGATTGAGGTGGGAGAAGAGAGTTGGAGGATATGGAGAATGGGGATAGAGGTGGAGAGGAGAGAGGAGGAGAGAGATGGGAGAGAGAAGAGGGGATAAAGATGGGGAATAGAGAAAAGGTAATAGAGATGGAGGGAGAAAGAAGGGGATAGAGGTGGGGAGAGCGAGGAGGCGAGAGAGGTGGAGGGAGAAGGGGATAGAGGTGGGGAGAGAAGGGATGGGATAGAGGGAGAAATAGATGGAGAGAGACAGGGAGTGGGAGGGTATAGAGGGAGGAGGAGGCATGTGGGAAGACTAGGTAGAGAGGGGTAGGGTGTAGAGGGAGAAATGGAGCGGTTGGGGAAAGGTAGAGAGAGGAGAGTGGAAGGGGGAGAGGGGGTTTAGAGTAGGCCAGGGAAGGGTATAGAAATTGGGGAGAGGTACAATGAGATTAGGGTGAGGGAGGGTCCGAGCTCGACAGAGAGTGCAGGAAGTAGAGAAGATAGAGAAAAGCTATGGGGGGGGGGTGAGCAGGGGGGGTGTAGAGATAGAGAAGGGGTTAAAGCTGGGAGATCAGTGTGGGTGAGATGGTGAGATGAGAAGATAGAGAAAGGGGAAAAGAGGACAGGTTACAGTGGAACAGGGTAAATGGGGATACAGGGAGGAGGAGGTTAATGGGGGAAGAGAGTGATGGGGGAGAGAGGGAGAGAGGAAAGATGTGTAAGGGAATGGTGTGAAATAGAGGAGAGAAGAGAGAGATGGAGTAAATGATGGGAAGTGAGATGAGGGAGAGATGAAGAAAGAGATGGGGAGAGATGGGGAAAGATGGCAAGAGGGATGAGGAGAGATGGAGGAGGGCTGAGGAGAGAGATGGGGAGAGTGTTGAGAACAGAGATGGGAGAGATGGGAAGAGGGGTGGGGAGAGGGGGAGAGATGGGGAGAGATGGGAAAGAGGTAGGGATAAAGAAGGTGATGAGGGGGTAGATACAGAAGTGAGAGAAAAGGGAGAGTGGGGAGTTGTGGGAGAGAATGGTAGCTGGCGGAGGGGAAAGTAAAGAGAGGAGAGTCGTGGGATGAAATGGATGGTGAGAGAGGGAAGAATGATGCTCTGGAGAGTGGCAGCAGAGAGAGAGGAGGGGAGAGAGGGGAGAGAGGAGGGGAGAGGGGAGGGGAGAGGGGAGAGAGAGGGGGGAGAGAGGGGAGAGAGGGGAGAGAGGAGGGGAGAGAAGAGGGGAGAGAAGAGGGGAGAGAGGAGGGGAGAGAGGAGGGGAGAGAGAGGAGGGGAGAGCGGAGGGGAGAGAGGGGAGAGAGGAGGGGAGAGGGGAGGGGAGAGGGGAGAGAGAGGGGGGAGAGAGGGGAGAGAGGGGAGAGAGGAGGGGAGAGAAGAGGGGAGAGAAGAGGGGAGAGAGGGGGAGAGAGGAGGGGAGAGAGAGGGTTGCGGAAGTTGGAGAGATGGGAACAGTGAGCGAGAGGAGAGAATGGGAGGCTTGATGGTGATAGTGAGAGGAGGGAATAGCAAGTCAAGAATAGAGAGGTGGAGATCACTGAGGGGCAGAAAGAGGGAAAGGGAAGAATAGAGAGCGGGATAGCTGGGGGGGGGGTGTCGGGAGACAGAGACGGATTGAAAAGGAGGATAAGGGGCGAGGGACGGAGAGGATATTAAGCAATGGAGCGGGGATTTTAAGAATCCGAGGAGTCGGGCCCTCCGGTACATTGCCCCTCCCTGCGGCTTTTCCCGTCTCTGCGGCCGGCCTGTTTCACGCAGCGGATGGCCCGACGCCAACTCCTGCTGCTGCAGCCCAGTACCAGGGTCCCTCCGCAGCCGCCGAGATGCTCCGCCGCCACCTCCCGCAGTGTCGCAGAACGGGTGCTGGACAGGAGCTGCGGTGTCGGAGGGAGGGGGCGAAAGGACGAAGGAGGGAGATGACGGGATGAAACAGATGGGACGTCTGTCACTGACAGGAAGATAAACAGGCAGTGATCCGGGCTCTCCTTGTCTCCCCCCACCAGACAGAGCAGACCCCACCCAAATGATCGCAGCCCCGGTAACAATGCAGACCCGCTGCACAGTCCCTCTGCTATAAGATACACGTTCCGCCTTGAAACAGAATTCCCCCGTGTTAACACGGTGTCCCCAGCCACAACAGCGCCTGCCACCCCATCACCTTTCACCTCAAAACAAAGGGCAATGTGGGACTACTCGTCTCCTCACCCTCCAACACAATCCCACAGCCCACCAAACAGACCGCCCTCAGCAACACATCCCCACGTATACGTAGAGACACAACATCCCCACGCACAAGGAATCTACCCCTCCCGAAAACACACAGTCTGTCACAGAGACAAGAGACAGCGGATGCCGGATGCTGGAATCTGGGACAGCAATCTGTTGGAGGCATTCAGCAGGTTAAGCAACATCCGTACGGACACTGAACCTGCTGAGTTCCCCCAGCACATTGTCTCATTCCCAGTTTATCACACGCACATACAAATTCTCATTCTCTCTCTGTCCTGTCCCTTATCACATACAGTCCCGCTTCAACACAATCTCTAGAACACACGCACACACAATCTCTAATACATATATACAACCTGTAACACACACACAACCCATCTCTAACACACACATACACCGTCTCCAACACACACACACACACACACACACACACACAACCTGTAACATACACACAACATACAAACACCCCATCTCTAACACACACACATATACACAATCTCTAACACATACATACACCGTCTCCAACACACACACACACACACACACACACACACAACCTGTAACATACACACAACATACAAACACCCCATCTCTAACACACACACATATACACAATCTCTAACACATACATACACCGTCTCCAACACACACACACACACACACACACAGGCACTATATCCTGGTCTCTTCCCCGGCCCCTGCGCTCTCACGCCCCACGTCCAGCTCGATGTGAAGGGAAAACGCCGAGTACCGGCTGTCCAGAGATGCGAGCAGGGGCGGCAGTGAGCGCTGACTGAAACATCGCCGCCATTCGATGCATCACTTGGCAAAAACAAGGGCTTTGCGCTCGGGAGCGGTCTCTGTTCAGTTAACACGAGCCGCCACCCGCTCCCCGACCCGGGAAACAGCGGGAGAACAATACGGCCGCCCCGTCCCAAATAACTCCGTACCAGGTGGGGCCACCGCGGTCTGAGGATGCGTGTGTTTGCCCGTCTCTAGGTGCTTGTTTGTTTGTGTGCGTTTGTATGGTGGTGTGCGTCTATCTGTCCGTCGAAGTGTGTCTCGTTTCCATTCCTTTATCTGTGTGTGTGGTGTGTGTGTGTGAACGGAGAGAGACTGTCGGTCTCTGTGTGTTTGCGTGCTCTGGGATTGTTGTTACAGCCCCGGTATCCCGCTTCTCCTACCGATCAGACGGAGGGACACAGGCGGGCTCTGCCCTCCCTACCTTCCAACCCGCAGTCGACGGGTAAATTGCCGCGGATGAGAGGCGTCAGCCAGCATGTCAGCGCGACAACCCGCAGCAACATCGCGGCAACGCGGAGCCGGTCACTGTCCTTGGTGCCGAAGCGCCGAGCCTCGGTATCTGGATGGTGGAGCGGAGGCAGGGAAGAGGAGGGGAGTGGGGAGGGGGCGGAGGGAGGGGCACGGCTGCCAATAAGGCGAGTGGATCCGCAGGAAGGGCGAGACCGCGCCCCCGCCGAGCTCAGGCGGACGGCAGAGCCAATGCAGCAGCCGCCCGTAAACAGGTCGGCGTCGGCCGCACATCTGTGAGGAGACGGAGATGTGCCGCATCAGCGGCTCCCGGGGCTGCGGGAGAAGGGGGCGAAGGACAATGGCAGACGGACGGGGAGGTGGAAGAACGGAGGGAGGAGAGAGAGGGGTGGACGGACGGAGAATAACGAGAGGGACAAGACAGAGGGGAGAGGGGAAAGAGATGCGAAGATGCCGGGAGGGAAGAGAGACGGAAAGGGGTTAGAAGGGAGACAAAAGGAGAACAAGAACTGGGCGGAGAGACGAGGGTAATGAAGTGAAAGGAAGGGAGGAGAGGAGCGAGGGAGAGTGGGGAGAGAAAAAACGGAGATGTGTTAGGCTGCGAAAGGGGAGAGGAGATGGGAGGGAAGAGGGGTAAGGGCATTGGAGGGTCGAAAGGGGAGGAGATGGGAGGGAAGAGGGGGTATGGGCATTGGGGGTCGAAAGGGGAGAGGAGATGGGAGGGAAGCGGGGGTAAGGGCATTGGGGGGTCGAAAGGGGAGAGGAGATGGGAGGGAAGAAGGGGTAAGGGCATTGGGGGGTCGAAAGGGGAGGAGATGGGAGGGGAGTAGAGGCATGGGATGAGGCAAGGAGAGGGGATGAGGCGGTGGAGAGAATAGGAGGGGTGGAGAGGGAGAGACAATGAGTTGGGGAGGGAGAGAATGGGGGAGAGGGGTAGAAAGATGCGGAGGGGAGAAGATGGGGAGATAGGGAGGGGAGAAGATGGGGAGATAGGGAGGGGAGAGGAGGTGAGAGGTAGAAGAATATGCAGGGGAGAGAGGATGGGGAGAGTAGGAGGATGGGGAGAGGAGTGAGGATGGAGAGAGGGGAGGATGGGGAGAGGGGAGGATGGGGAGAGGGGAGGATGGGGAGAGGGGAGGATGGGGAGAGGAAAGAGGATGGGGAGGGGAGAGAGGATGGGGAGGGGGTGAGGATGGGGAGAGGGGAGGATGGGGAGAGGGGAGGATGGGGAGAGGGGAGGAGGGGGAGTGTGGGACAGGATGGGGAGAGGAGTGAGGATGGGGAGAGGGGAGGATGGGGAGAGGGGAGCATGGGGAGAGGGGAGGATGGGGAGGGGAGAGAGGATGGGGAGGGAAGAGAGGGGAGGATGGGGAGGGGAGAGAGGGGAGGATGGGGAGGGGAGAGAGGATGGGGAGAGGGGAGGATGGGGAGGGGAGAGAGGATGGGGAGAGGGGAGGATGGGGAGGGGAGAGAGGATGGGGAGAGGGGAGGATGGGGAGAGTGGGTGAGGATGGGGAGAGGGGAGGATGAGGAGAGGGGAGGATGGGGAGAGGGGAGGATGGGGAGAATGGGTCAGGATGGGGAGAGGAGTGAGGATGGAGAGAGGGGGAAGGTGGGGAGAGGGGAGGATGGGGAGAGGAGAGAGGATGGGGAGAGGGAAGGATGGGGAGGGGAGAGAGGATGGGGAGAGGGGGAGGATGGGAGGAGAGGATGGGGAGGGGAGGATGGAGAGAGGGGAGGATGGGGAGGGGAGAGAGGGGAGGATGGGGAGGGGAGAGAGGATGGGGGAGGGGAGAGAGGATGGGGAGAGGGGAGGATGGGGAGGGGAGAGAGGATGGGGAGGGGAGAGAGGATGGGGTGAAGGGGAAAGGATGGGAGAGGGGGTGAGGATGGGGAGAGGTGGAGAGGGGAGGACGGGGAGGGGAGAGATGATGGGGTGAAGGGGAGAGGATGGGAGAGGGGGTGAGGATGGGGTGAAGGGGAGAGGATGGGGAGAGGGGAGGATGGGGAGGGGAGAGAGGATGGGGAGAGAGGATGGGGTGAAGGGGAAAGGATGGGAGAGGGGGTGAGGATGGGGTGAAGGGGAGAGGATGGGGAGAGGGGAGGATGGGGAGGGGAGAGAGGATGGGGAGGGGAGAGAGGATGGGGTGAAGGGGAAAGGATGGGAGAGGGGGTGAGGATGGGGAGAGGGGGAGGATGGGGAGAGGGGGAGGATGGGGAGGAGAGGGGGAGGATGGGGAGGAGAGGATGGGGAGGGGAGGATGGGGAGAGGGGGAGGATGGGGAGAGGGGAGGATGGAGAGAGGGGAGGATGGAGAGAGGGGAGGATGGAGAGGGGAGAGAGGATGGGGAGGGGAGAGAGGATGGGGTGAAGGGGAAAGGATGGGAGGGGGGTGAGGATGGGGAGAGGTGGAGAGGGGAGGACGGGGAAGTGGAGGATTGTGATGGGGTGAGGAAGGGGAGGGTAGAGAGGGGAGGATGGGGTGAAGGGGAGAGGATGGGAGAGGGGGTGAGGATGGGGAGAGGGGAGGATGGGGAGGGGAGAGAGGAGGGGGTGAAGGGGAAAGGATGGGAGAGGGGGTGAGGATGGGGAGAGGGATGGGGAGAGGGGAGGATGGAGAGGGGAGAGAGGATGGGGAGGCGAGAGAGGATGGGGTGAAGGGGAAAGGATAGGAGAGGGGGTGAGGATGGGGAGAGAGGAGGATGGGGAGAGAGGAGGATGGGGAGGGGAGAGAGGATGGGGTGAAGGGGAAAGGATGGGAGAGGGGGTGAGGATGGGAAGAGGGGAGGATGGGGAGGGGAGAGAGGATGGGGTGAAGGGGAAAGGATGGGAGAGGGGGTGAGGATGGGGAGAGGTGGAGAGGGGAGGACGGGGAAGTGGAGGATTGTGATGGGGTGAGGAAGGGGAGGGTAGAGAGGGGAGGATGGGGTGAAGGGGAGAGGATGGGAGAGGGGGTGAGGATGGGGAGAGGGGAGGATGGGGAGGGGAGAGAGGATGGGGAGGGGAGAGAGGATGGGGTGAAGGGGAAAGGATGGGAGAGGGGGTGAGGATGGGGAGAGGGATGGGGAGAGGGGAGGATGGAGAGGGGAGAGAGGATGGGGAGGCGAGAGAGGATGGGGTGAAGGGGAAAGGATAGGAGAGGGGGTGAGGATGGGGAGAGAGGAGGATGGGGAGGGGAGAGAGGATGGGGTGAAGGGGAAAGGATGGGAGAGGGGGTGAGGATGGGAAGAGGGGAGGATGGGGAGGGGAGAGAGGATGGGGTGAAGGGGAAAGGATGGGAGAGGGGGTGAGGATGGGGAGAGGTGGAGAGGGGAGGACGGGGAAGAGGAGGATTGTGATGGGGTGAGGAAGGGGAGGGTGGAGAGGGGAGGTTGGGGAAGGGAGAGAGGATGGGGTGAAGGGGAGAGGATGGGAGAGGGGGTGAGGAGGTGGGAGGGGATAGCAATGAGAGAGAAGGGAAATGAGAGGAGTTGAATGGGGAGGGAAAGACAGGAAAAGCAAAGGGAGGAATGGGAGATGGAGAGCACGGGGATGGGAGGAAGAGATGGAAACAGGGGTAGGAACAAGGTGGGGAGAGGGAGGATGGGAAAAAGAGAAAAGAAAGGAAGAAGAGGAGATAAGGGGAGAGAAGAATAGAGAGGGTTGTGCAAGAAAGAGAGGGAGAGAACGAGGGGAGGAGAGAAGAGAAATGACAAAGGCAAGGTGGTAGAGATGATGGTAGAAGCAGAGGGCGAGGAGGGACAGAAATTGGTGGATGAAGATAAAGGTAAAAGAGAGAAAGGGAGAAAACAGTGGCAAGAGTGGAGAAATGGGGGGAGTGACAGGAAGGATAGGTAGGCAGTAGGGTGGGAGGGAGGGTAAAGGACAGAACGGGACAGAGGGCAAGAGTAGGAGAAAGATGACCACATCCCTCCAGCTCTCATTTCTCTCCGCTCCGTTCCTTTCTGTCTTTCCTGTTCTTAACTCCGACACACTCTCCCTTTGTTTTCTCCACTCTCCCCCTACCCTCTCCTGAAACTTCTTTTCCCTTTAACTCTTTGTCTGTCTTGTCTCTCCACCTATCACATACAGTACCTCTCTCTATCTCGGGCACATTCCTTCCTCACTCTCCCAACTCCCTCTTGTCCTCCCATTGACACCTCTACCAGCCCACTTTCCCCCACACCCACCTCCCATATGCCACTCTGTCCTTTCCGATGCCTTTTTCCCCACTCTATTCTCTGCCTTCCTTGTCTCTCCAATGATACAACATCCTGTCCCATCTGTTCCATCCCTCTACCACCCCTCTCTCATCCTTCCAAATGCCTCCAACTTTCCCACTCTCTATTAGTCAATTCCCACTTTCCCATATTCCCTCCACCATTGTTCATAACACACTCCCCTGCCTACAAGACTTTCCACTCTCCTTATTCAATCAGTTCTGCCCCTACTACTCCTTATCTGTGCCTTCGCCACACCTCCAACCACCAAGTCACCTCACTCCCTGCCCATTGCCCTCCGCCATCCACTGCTGACCCATTCCCTCAACAATTCACTCCACTCTGTGGTCTACTGTACAGTAGTGTGCTGTGATGTCGGATACTGTACTGAGGTACCGTCTACAGGACTGTGGTGTGGGGTACGGGTCTGTGGTGTGGGGTGTTGGACTGTGGTGTGGGGTACGGGTCTGTGGTGTGGGGTGTTGGACTGTGGTGTGGGGTACGGGTCTGTGGTGTGGAGTGTTGGACTGTGGTGTGGGGTACGGGTCTGCGGTGTGGGGTGTTGGACTGTGGTGTGGGGTACGGGTCTGTGGTGTGGGGTGTTGGACTGTGGTGTGAGGTGTTGGACTGTGGTGTGGGGTACGGGTCTGTGGTGTGGAGTGTTGGACTGTGGTGTGGGGTACGGGTCTGCGGTGTGGGGTGTTGGACTGTGGTGTGGGGTACGGGTCTGTGGTGTGGGGTGTTGGACTGTGGTGTGAGGTGTTGGACTGTGGTGTGGGGTGTTGGACTGTGGTGTGGGGTACGGGTCTGCGGTGTGGGGTGTTGGTCTGTGGTGTGGGGTATGGGACTGCGGTGTGGGGTATGGGACTGCGGTGTGGGGTGTTGGACTGTGGTGTGGGGTAGGGGACTGCGGTGTGGGGTACGGGTCCGCGGTGGGGGGTGTTGGACTGTGGTGTGGGGTATGGGACTGCGGTGTGGGGTGTTGGACTGTGGTGTGGGGTAGGGGACTGTGGTGTGGGGTACGGGTCCGCAGTGTGGGGTGTTGGTCCACGGTGTGGGGTGTTGGACTGTGGTGTGGGGGATGGGACTGTGGTGTGGGGTACGGGTCCGCAGTGTGGGGTGTTGGTCTGCGGTGTGGGGTATGGGACTGCGGTGTGGGGTACAGTACGAGTGGGGCAAAACATTTGACTGGCTCAGGAATTTTGAAGGGCTGTTCTGAATAATTAAAAACCTGTGCATTGCCTGCTTCTTGCCTCTTTTCAGACGCATGCTCGATCTCGTGTTCTTGTGCTGGAGTGTTTTTGCTTCTCCAGGTGACCCAAGCGTGTACTGGCTTTCTCCACTTCTCGACTATTGCAACGGTTAGTGCCGTGGGTTATGGCTCGACAGAAAGGGACGAGCTTGGGATGGTACGACGGCTGGGATGAGGGGCTTGGCTCTATGCCATCTGACACTATCGGAATGAATCATGAACCAGGTGTCACCGTGTGGGAAATGTTTGGTGTTGGAGGGTAGGCGATCGTGGAACTCTTCACTGGGAGAAGGAGCAGTGGGATGAATTGTTGGTCTGGGTTTCCGGAGGTTAAGAACTTCGTGGTTACCATGTCAATCAAATCAGCTGCGCTCAGTTTAACAGGGAGCAGGCCTGGGGCTAAGTTGGCTTGCTGAAGAAGAGAGGTGGGTGGGTGATATACAAGGGGAACATGTAACACGCAGAGAGGGCAGAGGAGATGGCACATGCAGATACAATACTGACACAACAGATGTCCTCGTGAGGGATTGACCATGAGATATTGCTTCTGTACCTGACCCCACAGGCTAGCAGTAGGTGTCACTGACTGAATAAAACTCAGAAAATACTGACAAGAGAAAAGGACCATTTTATTAATGTCCAGTGACAGGAAAAGTTTTTTTGTGAGTGGAGAGAACATAATGCTGAACAGGATATCAGTGAAAACACATCTCACCGCTCACAGAGGGGACGGAAAACACCCTGCAACACCCACATATATAAAATGGTAATACCACTCCAACCCATCCCACCCCTCAGAAACTCACCAGGAGTCAGACACAGAGTGAAGTTCCCTCTACACTGTCCCATCACACACTCCCAGGGCACGGGTCAGACACAGAGTGAAGCTCCCTCTACACTGTCTCATCACACACTCCCAGGACACGGGTCAA
Organism: Mobula hypostoma; assembly: GCF_963921235.1. NCBI lineage: Eukaryota > Metazoa > Chordata > Chondrichthyes > Myliobatiformes > Myliobatidae > Mobula > Mobula hypostoma. The sequence continues at coordinate 163,983 of NW_026948145.1, read as the reverse complement.
ACACAGAGTGAAGCTCCCTCCACACTGTCCCATCACACACTCCCAGGGCACGGGTCAGACACAGAGTGAAGCTCACTCTACACTGTCCCATCACACACTCCCAGGGCATGGGTCAGACACAGAGTGAAGCTCACTCTACACTGTCCCATCACACACTCCCAGGACACGGGTCAGACACAGAGTGAAACTCCCTCTACACTGTCCCATCACACACTCCCAGGGCACAGGTTATGGTAGTGGTGTTCTCCACAGTGTCCCCTTGTACATAAAAGCAGAGAAACAGATGATCCCAATCAACACAACATATTAAAATACAAAATCCGCACTGCTGTCAGTGAAAAGTATCATCAGTTCACTGTCATGAAGTTTCAGAGGAATCCACAAGTGATTCAAACAACAAACGAAGATTTTTGTCTGAAGTCACCCTGATAAAACAAAGGAAAGCACAGAGCGAGTTAGGGCAGCAAATGGTAAACAGAATAGTAGAGCGTAAAACACACACTTCAACCCACTGTCTCTGTGCTCCTGACGTTAATCAATTAAACAATTTCCATGCTGTCTTTCTCCCTTCCCTGCCCGTTCCTATGCCTTTTAAATGCCATTATTCTTTTCTTTTTCCACAACTCTACCCCAGATTTCTGCTCTAACTCCACCCTGTCATCTTAAATCTATCCCTCGAGTCTTCCACCCTGGCAGGAAGGCTGACCTGTTGATCCTAACTATCCCTCTTGTAACTTCAGGACCCCTGCTATGTATTTAATATTCCAATAATATTTGAGTAATCTTGGGTATATATTGTTTGATTAAGCATTTTTGTTCATTTAAATAATTATGGGTTACATGTTAAATATGTGGATTGCCTCGCTAAAGGTAAACCCCAAGTTAAACTCACATTTCAGACTTCCTGTCTTTTTTGGAATGAGATGAATGTTTTGAAGTGACAGAACGTAACATTCCCCCCTCAGCCCCCGATGCTCCAGGAAAAACAATCCAGGCTTCCCTCCTCATTTGTTACCGCTAATACCCTCTAGTCCCGTGACCTCTTCTGCACCCTCCCCACCCCTACAGTGTGGCAAGTACAACTAAATGAGAATTTTGGCCTTGATACAGGTGTAAATGGTTTCCCGACTTTTATACTCAACACCCAAAGCAATGAAGGTGAGCGTGCCACAGCGCTGGCTCTGTCTTTCCCACTCTATCCAATTGTGTTACTACCTTTAGGAAGCCATGGACACACCACAGCACCCCTCTGAACATCAGTGCATTGAGGGACCCTGCTATTCACTTACGTTTGACCTGTGGCTGGAATTTGTGTTTTATTTAGTGACGGAACCGGCCCTTCTGGTCTTCTGAGCCACACTGTCCCACAACCAGAAGGGCCGATTCCGTCACTAAATAAAACACAAAATTCCAAACTCCGACCCCGCGTTCCCCAAAGGTGTAACAGCATCGCACTAACAACTGCACTGTCCTGACACTCACAATTAAAACCAAACACAATTAATGGATTAAACTCTGCCTGCTATTTTCCCATGCAGCTGTTCTCAACCTCTCCCTCCTCCCCTCTCTCCACCCTCCATCCCAACTCTCCCTCCTCCCCTCTCTCCACCCTCCATCCCAACTCTCCCTCCTCCCCTCTCCACCCTCCATCCCACCTCTCCCTCCTCCCCACTCTCCACCCTCCATCCCACCACTCCCTCCTCCCCACTCTCCACCCTCCATCCCACCTCTCCCTCCTCCCCACTCTCCACCCTCCATCCCACCTCTCCCTCCTCCCCACTCTCCACCACTCCCTCCGCCCCACTCTCCACCCTACATCCCACCTCTCCCTCCGCCCCACTCTCCACCCTCCATCCCACCTCTCCCTCCTCCCCACTCTCCACCCTCCATCCCACCTCTCCCTCCTCCCCACCCTCCATCCCACCTCTCCCTCCTCCCCACTCTCCACCCTCCATCCCACCTCTCCCTCCTCCCCACTCTCCACCCTCCATCCCACCTCTCCCTCCTCCCCAGTCTCCACCCTCCATCCCACCTCTCCCTCCTCCCCACTCTCCACCCTCCATCCCACCTCTCCACCTCTCCCTCCTCCCCACTCTCCACCCTCCATCCCACCTCTCACTCCTCCACTCTCTCCACCCTCCATCCCCCTCTCCCTCCTCCCCACTCTCCACCTCTCCCTTCTCCCCACTCTCCACCCTCCATCCCACCTCTCCCTCCTCCCCTCTCTCGACCCTCCATCCCACCTCTCCCTCCTCCCCACCCTCCATCCCACCTCTCCCTCCTCTCCACCCTCCATCCCACCTCTCCCTCCTCTTCACCCTCCATCCCACCTCTCCCTCCTCCCCACTCTCCAACCTCCATCCCACCTCACCCTCCTCCCCACTCTCCAACCTCCATCCCACCTTACCCTCCTCCCCACTCTCCACCCTCCATCCCACCTCTCCCTCCTCCCCACTCTCCAGCCTCCATCCCACCTCTCCCTCCTCCCCTCTCTCCACCCTCCATCCCACCTCTCCCTCCTCTTCACCCTCCATCCCACCTCTCCCTCCTCCCCACGCTTCACCCTCCATCCCACCTCTCCCTCCTCCCCACTCTCCACCCTCCAGCCACCTCTCCCTCCTCCCCACTCTCCACCCTCCATCCCACCTCTCCCTCCTCCCCTCTCTCCACCCTCCATCCCACCTCTCCCTCCTCCCCACTCTCCACCCTCCATCCCACCTCTCCCTCCTCCCCACTCTCCACCCTCCATCCCACCTCTCCCTCCTCCCCACACTCCATCTCACCTCTCCCTCCTCCCCTCTCTCCACCCTCCATCCCACCTCTCCACCTCTCCCACCTCTCCCTCCTCCCCTCTCTCCACCCTCCATCCCACCTCTCCCTCCTCCCCACTCTTCACCCTCCATCTCACCTCTCCCTCCTCCCCACTCTCCACCCTCCATCCCACCTCTCCCTCCTCCCCACCCTCCATCCCACCTCTCCCTCCTCCCCACTCTCCACCCTCCATCCCACCTCTCCCTCCTCCCCACTCTCCATCCCACCTCTCCCTCCTCCCCACTCTCCACCCTCCATCCCACCTCTCCCTCCTCCCCACTCTCCACCCTCCATCCCACCTCTCCCTCCTCCCCACTCTCCACCCTCCATCCCACCTCTCCCTCCTCCCCAGTCTCCACCCTCCATCCCACCTCTCCCTCCTCCCCACTCTCCATCCCACCTCTCCCTCCTCCCCACTCTCCACCCTCCATCCCACCTCTCCCTCCTCCCCACTCTCCACCCTCCATCCCACCTCTCCCTCCTCCCCACTCTCCACCCTCCATTCCACCTCTCCCTCCTCCCCACTCTCCACCCTCCATCCCACCTCTCCCTCCTCCCCACTCTCCACCCTCCATCCCAACTCTCCCTCCTCCCCACTCTCCACCCTCCATCCCACCTCTCCCGGCTCCCCACTCTCCACCCTCCATCCCACCTCTCCCTCCTCCCCACTCTCCACCCTCCATCCCACCTCTCCACCTCTCCCTCCTCCCCTCTCTCCACCCTCCATCCCACCTCTCCACCTCTCCCTCCTCCCCTCTCTCCACCCTCCATCCCACCTCTCCCTCCTCCCCACTCTCCACCCTCCATCCCACCTCTCCCTCCTCCCCACTCTCCACCACCCATCCCACCTCTCCCGGCTCCCCACTCTCCACCCTCCATCCCACCTCTCCCTCCTCCCCATTCTCCACCCTCCATCCCACCTCTCCCTCCTCCCCAATCTCCACCCTCCATCCCACCTCTCCCTCCTCCCCACTCTCCACCCTCCATCCCACCACTCCCTCCTCCCCACTCTCTACCCTCCATCCCACCTCTCCCTCCTCCCCACTCTCCACCCTCCATCCCACCTCCCCCTCCGCCCCCTCTCCACCCTACATCCCACCTCTCCCTCCGCCCCACTCTCCACCCTCCATCCCACCTCTCCCTCCTCCCCACTCTCCACCCTCCATCCCACCTCTCCCTGCGCCCCACTCTCCACCCTCCAGCCCACCTCTCCCTCCTCCCCACTCTCCACCCTCCAAATCACCTCTCCCTCCTCCCCACTCTCCACCCTCCATCCCACCTCCCCCTCCGCCCCCTCTCCACCCTACATCCCACCTCTCCCTCCGCCCCACTCTCCACCCTCCATCCCACCTCTCCCTCCTCCCCACTCTCCACCCTCCATCCCACCTCTCCCTGCGCCCCACTCTCCACCCTCCAGCCCACCTCTCCCTCCTCCCCACTCTCCACCCTCCAAATCACCTCTCCCTCCTCCCCACTCTCCACCCTCCATCCCACCTCTCCCTCCTCCCCACTCTCCAACCTCCATCCCACCTCTCCCTCCTCCCCAATCTCAACCCTCCATCCCACCTCTCCCTCCTCCCCACTCTCCACCCTCCATCCCAACTCTCCCTCCTCCCCACTCTCCACCCTCCATCCCACCTCTCCCTCCTCCCCACTCTCCACCCTCCATCCCACCTCTCCCTCCTCCCCACTCTCCACCCTCCATCCCACCTCTCCCTCCTCTCCACTCTCCACCCTCCATCACACCTCTCCCTCCTCCCCAGTCTCCACCCTCCATCCCACCTCTCCCTCCTCCCCACTCTCCAACCTCCATCCCACCTCTCCCTCCTCCCCACTCTCCAACCTCCATCCCACCTCTCCCTCCTCCCCACTCTCCACCCTCCTCCCCACTCTCCACCCTCCATCCTACCTCTCCCTCCTCCCCACTCTCCACCCTCCATCCCACCTCTCCCTGCTCCCCACTCTCCACCCTCCATCCCACCTCTCCCTCCTCCCCTCTCTCCACCCTCCATCCCACCTCTCCCTCCTCCTCACTCTCCACCCTCCATCCCACCTCTCCACCTCTCCCTCCTCCCCTCTCTCGACCCTCCATCCCACCTCTCCCTCCTCCTCACGCTTCACCCTCCATCCCACCTCTCCCTCCTCCCCACTCTCCACCCTCCATCCCACCTCTCCCTCCTCCCCTCTCTCCACCCTCCATCCCACCTCTCCCTCCTCTTCACCCTCCATCCCACCTCTCCCTCCTCCCCACTCTCCAACCTCCATCCCACCTCTCCCTCCTCCCCACTCTCCAACCTCCATCCCACCTCTCCCTCCTCCCCTCTCCACGCTCCATCCCACCTCTCCCTCCTCCCCACTCTCCAGCCTCCATCCCACCTCTCCCTCCTCCCCTCTCTCCACCCTCCATCCCACCTCTCCCTGCTCCCCTCTCTCCACCCTCCATCTCACCTCTCCCTCCTCCCCTCTCTCCACCCTCCATCCCACCTCTCCCTCCTCCGCACTCTCCACTCTCCATCCCACCTCTCCACCTCTCCCTCCTCCCCTCTCTCGACCCTCCATCCCACCTCTCCCTCCTCCCCACTCTCCACGCTCCATCCCACCTCTCCCTCCTCCCCACTCTCCAGCCTCCATCCCACCTCTCCCTCCTCCCCTCTCTCCACCCTCCATCCCACCTCTCCCTGCTCCCCTCTCTCCACCCTCCATCCCACCTCTCCCTCCTCCTCACTCTCCACTCTCCATCCCACCTCTCCACCTCTCCCTCCTCCCCACTCTCCACCCTCCATCCCACCTCTCCCTGCTCCCCACTCTCCACCCTCCATCCCACCTCTCCCTCCTCCCCTCTCTCCACCCTCCATCCCACCTCTCCCTCCTCCTCACTCTCCACCCTCCATCCCACCTCTCCACCTCTCCCTCCTCCCCTCTCTCGACCCTCCATCCCACCTCTCCCTCCTCCTCACGCTTCACCCTCCATCCCACCTCTCCCTCCTCCCCACTCTCCACCCTCCATCCCACCTCTCCCTCCTCCCCTCTCTCCACCCTCCATCCCACCTCTCCCTCCTCTTCACCCTCCATCCCACCTCTCCCTCCTCCCCACTCTCCAACCTCCATCCCACCTCTCCCTCCTCCCCACTCTCCAACCTCCATCCCACCTCTCCCTCCTCCCCTCTCCACGCTCCATCCCACCTCTCCCTCCTCCCCACTCTCCAGCCTCCATCCCACCTCTCCCTCCTCCCCTCTCTCCACCCTCCATCCCACCTCTCCCTGCTCCCCTCTCTCCACCCTCCATCTCACCTCTCCCTGCTCCCCTCTCTCCACCCTCCATCCCACCTCTCCCTCCTCCTCACTCTCCACCCTCCATCCCACCTCTCCACCTCTCCCTCCTCCCCTCTCTCGACCCTCCATCCCACCTCTCCCTCCTCCCCACTCTCCACGCTCCATCCCACCTCTCCCTCCTCCCCACTCTCCAGCCTCCATCCCACCTCTCCCTCCTCCCCTCTCTCCACCCTCCATCCCACCTCTCCCTGCTCCCCTCTCTCCACCCTCCATCCCACCTCTCCCTCCTCCTCACTCTCCACCCTCCATCCCACCTCTCCACCTCTCCTCCTCCCCTCTCTCGACCCTCCATCCCACCTCTCCCTCCTCCCCACTCTCCACCCTCCATCCCTCCTCTCCCTCCTCCCCACTCTCCATCCCACCTCTCCCTCCTCCCCTCTCTCCACCCTCCATCCCACCTCTCCACCTCTCCCTCCTCCCCTCTCTCCACCCTCCATCCCACCTCTCCCTCCTCCCCACTCTCCAGCCTCCATCCCACCTCTCCCTCCTCCCCACTCTCCACCCTCCATCCCACCTCTCCCTCCTCCCCACTCTCCATCCCACCTCTCCCTCCTCCCCACTCTCCATCCCACCTCTCCCTCCTCCCCACTCTCCACCCTCCATCCCACCTCTCCCTCCTCCCCCCTCTCCACCCTCCATCCCACCTCTCCCTCCTCCCCACTCTCCACCCTCCATCCCACCTCTCCCTCCTCCCCACTCTCCACCCTCCATCCCACCTCTCCCTCCTCCCCACTCTCCACCCTCCATCCCACCTCTCCCTCCTCCCCACTCTCCACCCTCCATCCCACTTCTCCCTCCTCCCCACTCTCCACCCTCCATCCCACCTCTCCCTCCTCCCCACTCTCCATCCCACCTCTCCCTCCTCCCCTCTCTGCACCCTCCATCCCACCTCTCCACCTCTCCCTCCTCCCCACTCTCCACCCTCCATCCCACCTCTCCCTCCTCCCCACTCTCCACCCTCCATCCCACCTCTCCCTCCTCCCCACTCTCCACCTTCCATCACACCTTTCCCTCCTCCCCACTCTCCACCCCACCTCTCCCTCCTCCCCTCTCTGCACCCTCCATCCCACCTCTCCACCTCTCCCTCCTCCCCACTCTCCACCCTCCATCCCACCTCTCCCTCCTCCCCTCTCTCCACCCTCCATCCCACCTCTCCACCTCTCCCTCCTCCCCTCTCTCCACCCTCCATCCCACCTCTCCCTCCTCACCACTCTCCACCCTCCATCCCACCTCTCCCTCCTCCCCACTCTCCACCCTCCATCCCACCTCTCCCTCCTCCCCACTCTCCACCTTCCATCACACCTCTCCCTCCTCCCCACTCTCCACCCTCCATCCCACCTCTCCCTCCTCCCTACTCTCCACCCTCCATCCCACCACTCCCTCCTCCCCACTCTCCACCCTCCATCCCACCTCTCCCTCCTCCCCTCTCTCCACCCTCCATCCCACCTCTCCCTCCTCCCCTCTCTCCACCCTCCATCCCACCTCTCTCTCCTCCCCTCTCTCCACCCTCCATCCCACCTCTCCCTCCTCCCCTCTCTCCACCCTCCATCCCACCTCTCTCTCCTCCCCACTCTCCACCCTCCATCCCACCTCTCCCTCCTCCCCACTCTCCATCCCACCTCTCCCTCCTCCCCTCTCTCCACCCTCCATCCCACCTCTCTCTCCTCCCCTCTCTCCACCCTCCATCCCACCTCTCCCTCCTCCCCACTCTCCACTCTCCATCCCACCTCTCCCTCCTCCCCTCTCTCCACCCTCCATCCCACCTCTCCCTCCTCCCCACTCTCCACCCTCCATCCCACCTCTCCCTCCTCCCCAGTCTCCACCCTCCATCCCACCTCTCCCTCCTCCCCACTCTCCACCCTCCATCCCACCTCTCCACCTCTCCCTCCTCCCCTCTCCACCCTCCATCCCACCTCTCACTCCTCCACTCTCTCCACCCTCCATCCCACCTCTCCCTCCTCCCCACTCTCCACCCTCCATCCCACCTCTCCCTCCTCCCCACTCTCCACCTTCCATCACACCTCTCCCTCCTCCCCACTCTCCACCCTCCATCCCACCTCTCCCTCCTCCCTACTCTCCACCCTCCATCCCACCTCTCCCTCCTCCCCACTCTCCACCCTCCATCCCACCTCTCCCTCCTCCCCTCTCTCCACCCTCCATCCCACCTCTCCCTCCTCCCCTCTCTCCACCCTCCATCCCACCTCTCTCTCCTCCCCTCTCTCCACCCTCCATCCCACCTCTCCCTCCTCCCCTCTCTCCACCCTCCATCCCACCTCTCTCTCCTCCCCTCTCTCCACCCTCCATCCCACCTCTCCCTCCTCCCCACTCTCCATCCCACCTCTCCCTCCTCCCCTCTCTCCACCCTCCATCCCACCTCTCTCTCCTCCCCTCTCTCCACCCTCCATCCCACCTCTCCCTCCTCCCCACTCTCCACTCTCCATCCCACCTCTCCCTCCTCCCCTCTCTCCACCCTCCATCCCACCTCTCCCTCCTCCCCACTCTCCATCCCACCTCTCCCTCCTCCCCACTCTCCACTCTCCATCCCACCTCTCCCTCCTCCCCACTCTCCATCCCACCACTCACAAAGTCTCCTCTACCCTTGACAAGGTCTCTCAACAGGCTGATCCTGTTGCATCGTATTACCATATTACCATATAAATTATATCCTTGGATGACCTCATGAACCACAACTACACCAATCTACAAAGTTACCAATCAGCCCACCTATATTTCTGTCCCGTTTACTTCTACAGAGCACAGGCAACAACACCGATCTCCATAAAATACCAGTGGTCACAGACATCCGGCCCCCCCCCCCCACCACGATTCTGGCTGCTATGGGCAGGCCAATTCTCAATTGAACCTATCAACTCAGCTTACATCTGTAGCTTTTGATCAGCCTACCATGCGAGACCTTGTCAACAGCAGACTTTGTGTGACATGGCACGGAGGGTGGGGGAGACTGGGGAAGAAGCAGAGGTGGCGAGTGGTGTGGGCAGGGAGGGAAAAATGGTGGAGAGGAGAATGATGAAAAGCGGGAGATGTGGAGAGGTGATGAGTGGCAGTGAGGGATGGGAAGAACGGGAGGTGGTGAGTGGCAGGAGTAGGGGAAGACTGGGAGTTGAAGAGGTGGAGGGGAGGGATGGGAAAGTGGAGAGGTGGAGAAGAGGGAGGGTTAGACCAGAGGTGGAGGTAGGGGGAGACTGTTGGGGGGTAGATTTGGGAAGAGCAAAACGATGACTCCAGCTTCCCAAAGGAATCAATCCCTTCCTGGTTAGGACCCCTGCCCTCCCACCTCCCCTGTAAACTCAGAGCAGCCCACAATCCCCACACTCACATCATCTGCTGGTTCTGCCATAGCTGACTGGCTGTAGATCACTTTTGGTTTGTCACTGGAGGAGAGAACATTGTCACTATGAGAGGGAGCATGTTACAGAGACAGGGAGGGGTGTGGGGGGGGGTTACAGAGACAGGGAGGGGTGTGGGGGGGTCACAGAGACAGGGAGGGGTGTGGGGGGTCACAGAGACAGGGAAGGGTGTAGGGTTACAGAGACGAGGGGTGTAGGGGCCAGAGGGTGTTACAGAAATAGGGAAAGGTGTAGGGGCTGGAGTGGGTTACAGAGACGAGGGGTGTAGGGGATGTGGGAATGGGGTTTACAAAGATGGGGAGGGGTGATAACTGTGTGCCTTACCTGGCTCTTTCTGTAGGGTTTGGGTAGTGAACACAAAGAGAAGAGATTAGATCCAGTGATGATACATTTCCATTACCACCCACACCCCCCTGATATCTCTCACCCAGAGAACCCATGCCTGTATGCAACAAGGCCCAGACAGCACTCAGACACAGGCTAAGAAGTGACAGGTAACATTCACACCACACATGTACCAGGCGGTGACCATCTCCAACAGGAGAGAGTCTGTCCACCTCCCTCTGACATTCCCGTCTCTCAGTTCCCACCATGAACACCCTGGGGTCACCACTGACCGGAAGCTCAACTGGACTAGTCACATCAACACCATGGGGTCACCACTGACCAGAAACTCAACTGGACTAGTCACATCAACACCGTGTCTACAGCAGTAGCTCAGAAACTGGGGATCCTGTGGGAGTAACTCACCTCCTCTCCCCCATCCACGTCAGGAGTGTGATAGAACACTCTCCACTTGCCTGGGTGAAGGCAGATCCAACAACACTCCAGTAGGTCAACACCATCCATGAGTAAGAGCTCCTCAATCGGCTCCCTATCCACCTTCTGAAACAATGCCTCCGTCTTCCTCCCAACTCCCACTCCCACTCCCTGTTTCACTACATGCCCCCTCCCTCCGTCTCCCAACACGCCCCTCCCTCCATCTCCTTGTACACCCCTGCCTCTCTCCATCTCCTACACATCTCCTCCCTCCATCTTACAACACCTCCTCCCTCCCTCCATCTCCCTACACCCCCCTCCCTCCGTCTCCCTACACGCCCCTCCCTCTGCCAGTGCACCATCTACAACTTCTATCACCCTTCTCCATCAGACAGCATTTTCGCAACCCACCAGGGCAGCACCAAGGAGGAGACACACAGCCAGGATGTGGACCACTCAGTCTGGGGCCTGTTCCCCACCTCTCACTAGGCAGGGCTGCAGAATGTGGTACTTACGCCCCAAGTATCCCTTGCGGTAGGCAAACCAGATGCCAATCCCGAGGAAGGCAACAATGAGGAGGGCTACGATCACCCCGGCCACAATCCCGCCCACGTTGCTGTCATCTGTGTAGGAAGCAAGGACATCAGGAGGTCATTCGGCCCCTCTAACCCCAGTACTCTGGGACAGGAGAACATTGAGCCTGCTTTTCGCTAGCCTGTTGGACGGGTACAGGATGTTGGACATTGTATGATCGGGTGCTGGGGAGGGAAGAAGGGTGTAAAGCTAATATTCCCACAAACCAACACTTACACACTTCCATGCGAATGGGCGGGCTGCTCTTCACTGGCTCACCGACATTGTTATTGGCCTCACACACGTACTCCCCAGCATCAGACTTACTCACTGGCTTAAAGGTCTGGAACATGGAGAAAAGGCCAACATATCAGCGACACAGTTCACCCAATATCCGAACACCCCCACCCCCTGAATCCCCATTCCTCGCCTTCCACCATCCCCCCACACCCACATACTTCTCCATAAGACATAGGAGCAGAATTAGGCCATTCGGCCCATTGATTCTTCTCCGCAATTCCATCATGGCTGATTTATTATCCACCTCAACCCCATTGTCCTGCATTTCCCCCATACCCTTTGATGCCCTGACTAACCAATAACAAAACAACCTCCACTTCAAATATGCCCTATAATTTGGCCTCCGCAGCTACCTGTGGCAACGAATTCCACAAATTCACTACCCTCTGATAGTGAAAGAAATTCCTCCTCATCTCTGTTCTAAATGGACGTCCCTCAATTCTGAGGCTGCACCCTAGACTATAGGAAATGCCCTCTCCACATCCACTCTATCTCAGCCTTTCAATATTTGATAGGTTGCAATGAGATCCCCTTGCATTCCTGGGCCCTAGCCAACGCCAGCACAACCTTTTTTAGGTAAGGGAACTGAAAGTGCAATCTGACCACTGCCTAATAAAACTTCAGGGTTACATCTTTGCTTTTATATTCCAGTTCTCTTGAAATGACTACTAACACTGCATCTGCCTTCCTCACCACCAACTCAACCTGCAAGTTAACCTTCAGGGAATCCTGCATGAGGACTCCCAAGTCCCTCTGCAACTCTGAATTTTGTATTTTCTCCCCATTCAGAAAATAGTCTACACCTTTATTCCTTCTACCAAAGTGCATGACCATGCACTTCCCTACCTTATATTCCATCTGCCACATTTGTGCCCAGTCTCCCAATCTGTCTGTGTCCTTCTGCAGAAACCCTGCTTCCTCAACACCACCCACCCCTCCACCTGTATCCGAATCGTCCACAAACTTGGCCATAAAGCCATCAATTCCTTCAACCAAATCATTGACATATAACATGAAAAGAAAGGCTCCCCTTTATTCCCACCTTGGGTGGAGTATTGGCTGACCGGCAGGAAACAGAGAGTGGGAATAAAAGGATCCTATTCTAGCTGGCTGCCAGTTACCAGTGGAATTCCACAGGGGCCGGTGTTGGGACCGCTGCTTTTTCAATGTATTTCAATGATTTGGACTGTGGGATTAATGGATTTGAGGCTAAATTTGCCGATGATACAGAGGTAGGTGGAGGAGTGGGTAGTGTTGAGGAAACAGAGAGCCTGCAGAGAGACTTAGATAGTTTAGGGGAATGGGCAGAGAAGTGGCAAATGTATGGTCATGCACTTTGGTGGAAGAAATAAATGGGCAGACTATTATTTGGATGGGGAGGGAATTAAAAATGCAGAGATGCAAAGGGACTTGGGAGTCCTTGTGCAGGATACCCTAAAGGTTAACCTCCAGGTTGAGTCGGTGGTGAAGAAGGCAAATGCAATGTTGGCATTCATTTCGAGAGCAGGGATGTGATGTTGAGGCTCTATAAGGCACTCATGAGCCCACACTTAAAAAAGTATTGTGTGCAGTTTTGGGCTTCTTATTTTAGAAAGGATATACTGACATTGGAGAGGGTTCAGAGAAGATTCACAAGAATAATTCCAAGAATGAAAGGGTTACCATATGAGGAACGTCTGGCAGCTCTTGGGCTGTATTCCCTGGAGTTCAGGAGAATGACGGGGGATCTCATAGAAACATTGAATGTTAAAAGGCCAGAACAGATTAGATATGGCAAAGTTATTTCCCATGGTAGGGGAGTCTAGGACAAGAGGGCACGACTTCAGGATTGAAGGACATCCATTCAGAACTGAGATGCGGGAAATTACTTTAGTCAGAGGGTGGTGCATCTGTGGAATTTGTTGCCACGAGTGGCTGTGGAGACCAAGTCATTGGGTGTATTTAAGGCAGAGATAGATAGGTTCTTGATTAGCCAGAGGGAGAAGGCAGGGAAGTGGGGATGACTGGAAGAATTGGATCAGCCCATGATTGAATGGCAGAGCAGAATTGATGGGCTGAATGGCCTACTTCTGCTCCTTTTCCTTATGGTCTTGGCCTCCTGCCAGTCAGTTAATCATCTATCCATGGTCTTATCTTGTTAAGCAGCCTCATATGCGGCATCTTGTCAAACACCACCTACCCATCCCCATCGCAAAGGATCCCCTCTTCCCATCTCCAAAACACCCAACAAACTGTTTTCCTCTCGTACACAACCGCACTCGGCATCCTCCACCCGTGTTCGCAGTGTCCCGCCCCTAGGAGTGCAGTGATACTCACCAACAAGCCCATCTTGGACTGCATGATGTAGGAGGAGTTGCGGAAGGTGGGGCTGGCGGCTGGGCTCTCCGGCATCAACACCTGGTCTCGATACCAGCGGTAGGAGGGCCGTGGGTAGCCCTGGCTCTCCGAGCACTTCAGCTCTGCCGTGCTACCCGTCGTCACCGAGGTGGGCACCCTGGCTGTGGGGACTGCCGGGCGTACTGGGGGAAGAGGGAAAATGAGACGGCGCAGAAGGATAGAGGACGAGGGAGAGAGATAGAATGAGAGAGAAAGGGGGACATGGGAGTCAGAGAGATAGAGAAACGGGGACAGGAGAGAGTGAGAAAGAGAGACAGAGAGAGATGGGGGGGTAGACGGACAGCGGTGTACAGATTGGGTTCGGAGAGATGTGGAGCGGAGACAGGGAGATAGAAGAGGGAGACGGGGGGTAAGAGACGGAGGGGTGGGGAGACGGAGGGGGTGGAGACGGAGTGTGGGGAGACGGAGGGGGTGGGGAGACGGAGGGGGGTAAGAGACGGAGGGGGTGGGGAGACGGGGGGTAAGAGACGGAGGGGGGAGACAGAGGGGGGAGACGGAGGGGGAGGGGAGATGGAGGAGGGGGTAAGAGACGGAGAGGGGTAAGAGACAGAGGGGGGTAAGAGACGGAGGGGGTAAGAGACGGAGGGGGTGGGGAGATGGGGGGTAAGAGACGGAGGGGGAGGGGAGACAGGGGGTGGGTAGACGGGAGGGTAAGAGACGGAGGGGGTGGGGAGACGGAGGGGGGAGACAGAGGGGGAGACGGAGGGGGAGGGGAGATGGAGGAGGGGGGTAAGAGACGGACGGGGAGGGGAGATGGAGGAGGGGGGTAAGAGATGGAGGGGGGTAAGAGACGGACGGGGTGGGGAGACGGGGGGGGTTGGGGAGACGGAGGGGGTAAGAGACAGAGGGGGGTAAGAGACGGAGGGGGTGGGGAGACGGAGGGGGGTAAGAGACGGAGGGGGTGGGGAGACAGGGGGGTAAGAGACGGAGGGGTGGGGAGACGGAGGGGGTGGAGACGGAGTGTGGGGAGACGGAGGGGGTGGGGAGACGGAGGGGGGTAAGAGACGGAGGGGGAGGGGAGACAGATGGGGTGGGGAGACGGGAGGGTAAGAGACGGAGGGGTGGGGAGACGGAGGGGGTGGAGACGGAGTGTGGGGAGACGGAGGGGGTAAGAGACGGAGGGGGTGGGGAGACGGAGGGGGTTAAGAGACGGAAGGGGAGGGGAGACAGAGGGGGGTAAGAGACGGAGTGGGTGGGGAGACGGAGGGGGTGGGAAGGCAGGGGGAGGGGAGACGGAGGGGGTGGGGAGACGGGGGGGTAAGAGACAGAGGGGGTGGGGAGACGGAGGGGGGAGACAGAGGGGAGGGGAGACAGAGGGGGAGGGGAGACGGAGGGAGGGGTAAGAGACGGAGAGGGGTAAGAGACGGAGGGGGTAAGAGACGGAGGGGGAGGGGAGACGGAGATAGATGGGAGGACATAGTTAGGCAGAGATAGAGGGGATGAGATGGGTGCGAGATAGGGAGAAGCAGACATAGCTAGGTAGAAATAGAAAGCGACGGCTGCAAGTTCGATCCTTCCTACAGGCAGTGTCTCAAGTTGGAACCGATAATGAAATCTCAACTCTTTTCCTTCCTTCACTGTCCCTGCCCCTCCTCTGGTTAGACTACCACAACACAACACATCACATCACTGACGCTGGGCAGAGAGCATCTCTCCTACCCCACTTACCCTCTACCACGAGTGTGATGGTGACAGAGTCAGAATGGGAGCCATCAAGCGTGTTCACATCACAAATGTATTCACCGCTGTCCGTCACCCGGGTTTCCTTGAAGTGGAGAGTGGATGACGAGAAGTCCACACGGCCCTGATAGTTCTCTGAAACGACAGTCAGGACCAGTGCAGGGGTCACATGAGATGGAAACAGCAGTCTGAGAAAGAGGGAGAGGAGGAGCTTGGGGGAGGAAGGTAGGGAGGGAAGATTTTATGTTGGAGGGGAGGGAGGAACTGACTTACTGGTGATCTGTTTGTTGTAATACACGAATGCCTGTGAGTCCTGGAGGTCCCGGAATTTCCATTCCACCCGTGGGTCGCCAAAATCCGCTGAGTAGCGACAGTAAAGGTCTGCGGCTGGAACACGGAGACAAGGGTCAGTGAGGGGCTGTAAACAAGAGCTGCAGTGACAGACAGGCACTGAGGCAGCTCCGCGTTGTGGGAGGGGCAGTCAGCGTGTGCCACGGTGAGGGAGCTCTGAGCTGTTGTAAGGGTAGTGAGCGAGTGCCAGGGTGAGGGAGCTCCGCGCTGTTAGAGGGTAGTGAGGGAGTTCCACGGTGAAGGAGCCTTGCACTGTTGGAGGGGTAGTGAGGGAGTTCTGTGCTGTTAGAGGGTAGTGAGGGAGTTCTGTGCTGTTAGAGGGCAGTGAGGGAGTTCTGTGCTGTTAGAGGGCAGTGAGGGAGTTCTGTGCTGTTAGAGGGCAGTGAGGGAGTTCTGTGCTGTTAGAGGGTAGTGAGGGAGTTCTGTGCTGTTAGAGGGCAGTGAGGGAGTTCTGTGCTGTTAGAGGGCAGTGAGGGAGTTCTGTGCTGTTAGAGGGCAGTGAGGGAGTTCTGTGCTGTTAGAGGGCAGTGAGGGAGTTCTGCTGTTAGAGGGCAGTGAGGGAGTTCTGTGATGTTAGAGGGCAGTGAGGGTGTTCTGCTGTTAGAGGGCAGTGAGGGAGTTCTGTGCTGTTAGAGGGTAGTGAGGGAGTTCTGTGCTGTTAGAGGGCAGTGAGGGAGTTCTGCTGTTAGAGGGTAGTGAGGGAGTTCTGTGCTGTTAGAGGGTAGTGAGGGAGTTCTGTGCTGTTAGAGGGCAGTGAGGGAGTTCTGCTGTTAGAGGGTAGTGAGGGAGTTCTGCTGTTAGAGGGCAGTGAGGGAGTTCTGTGCTGTTAGAGGGCAGTGAGGGAGTTCTGTGCTGTTAGAAGGTAGTGAGGGAGTTCTGTGCTGTTAGAGGGTAGTGAGGGAGTTGTTCTGTGCTGTTAGAGGGCAGTGAGGGAGTTCTGTGCTGTTAGAGGGTAGTGAGGGAGTTCTGTGCTGTTAGAGGGCAGTGAGGGAGTTCTGTGCTGTTAGAGGGTAGTGAGGGAGTTCTGCTGTTAGAGGGCAGTGAGGGAGTTCTGCTGTTAGAGGGGAGTGAGGGAGTTCTGTGCTGTTAGAGGGTAGTGAGGGAGTTCTGTGCTGTTAGAAGGTAGTGAGAGAGTTCTGTGCTGTTAGAGGGCAGTGAGGGAGTTCTGCTGTTAGAGGGGAGTGAGGGAGTTCTGTGCTGTTAGAGGGTAGTGAGGGAGTTCTGTGCTGTTAGAAGGTAGTGAGAGAGTTCTGTGCTGTTAGAGGGCAGTGAGGGAGTGCCAGGGTGAGGGAGCCCCACGCTGTCGGAGGGGAAGGACAGAAAAGGAAATGTAGGAGATAAAGGTTCTCGAAACGACCTAACTCCTGGGAGCACCAACTGAAACACTTCCCTCACCTTCTCCAAGCGGCACTTTAACCTCTGAAGAATCAGTTGTCACCAAGAAGGATCTTGTCACAAGCACTGTCGAAAAAACATAGGGCATCAGCTACAGAGTACTGATCACCTCATTCTTTCACCGCCTCTCAGTCCCTCTCTCTCAGGGGGATATCTGTACACTGACCGGTGCCTCTCAGGGGGATATCTGTACGCTGACCGGTGTCTCTCAGTCCCTCTCTCTCAGGGGGATATCTGTACGCTGACCGGTGTCTCTCAGTCCCCCTCTCTCAGGGGAATATCTGTACACTGACCGGTGTCTCTGAGTCCCCCTCTCTCAGAGGATAGCTGTACACTGACCGGTGTCTCTGAGTCCCCCTCTCTCAGGGGGATATCTGCCATCTCTTTACCCATTCCCCAAATGTATCGAAGTTTTCCTGCAGCACTCTGCTTCCTCAGCACCAAATCCTGGAGGACATCACTCATCACTCATAGGCAACCAGAATTGGTTCCTATTATTCCCAACCCTTTGCCTCCTGCCAATCAGCCAATCTTCTGTCTGTGCAAATAACTTTCCTGTAATAAAATAATCTGGAAAAAAAAACCTTTTGCTATCCTCGTCAATATTTTTGGCTAACTTACGTTGATATTTCATTTTCTCTCTCCTCATTGATTCTTTTAGTTGTGTCTGTTCCATTTTTAAATATTCCCAATCATCTACTTTCCCTCTGTTTTCACTACAGCATACGCCCATTCTTCTGGTTTATGCTGTCGTTGACTTGGCTCGTCACTTATGTTTGCTCCATGCTCCCATGAGAGTACTGTGGCATATATCTTTCCGGCACCTTCCGAATTGCCCCCAGAAACTCAGGCCAGTGCTGTTTCTGTCATCCCTGCCAATGTCCCTGTCCAAGAACAAAAGTATCTGGCATGCTTGCCTTCATTGGTGAGAAGTCAGCTTGCAGCCACATAAAACGATGATTGGGCCTTGTTTGGAGTGTTGTGTGCAGATTTGCTTGTTGATTGCAGAGTATGGAGGCTTTGCAAAGGTGCCGAAGAGTTTCATCAGCATATTGCCTTGTTATGGAGAAATAACTGGAAGGAACGGTTGGGCTCTGTGTCTGACCCCTGCTCTGGGAGTGTGATGGGACAGTGTAGAGGGAGTTTCACTCTGTGTCTGACCAATTTCCTGGGAGTGTGTGATGGGACAGTGTAGAGGGAGATCCACTCTGTGTCCGACCCATACCCTGGGAGTGTGTGAGGGGTCAGGGATGATTTGTTTACCAGAAGAAATTGTGGAAGGTGAGCCTGGTTTGGAGAGTGGGTGTGAGGTGGAGCCTAGGGGCTGTTAACGCACAGTTGAACAGTAAGATGTGGAAAGGCCAGTTCAGCTGCATTCCTGAGCATACATGGGCAGGTTGAATGGATCAGAGAACATAGAACAATTTAGCACGGGACCTCTCTGTCTGGAAAATCTTGCCCAGTACATCCTCTTTAAACCTTAACCCTCTCACAAATCTATAACTCATTTCCACCTTGGGAAGAGGGCACTGACAGTCTACCCTCTCAATGCCTCACATCACTTCTGTCAGTTCACCCCCCTCAATCTGTGACACTCCAAACAAACAGCCCAATTGTCCAACGTCTCCTTCTAGCTAGTGCTCTATAATTCTGGTACCATCCCAGTGAGCCTCTTTCTGTCCCTTTCCATTGCCTCCACATCTTTCCAGTACTGCGTGTCGTATTCCTAATATGGCCAACCAATGTTTTATACAGCTAGCTCATTACTTGTATATTCAACACTTCAACTAATAAAGGCAAGTGTGCCATATGCCTTCTATTGGTGTTACCCCTCAGGGAGCTATTGACACACCCCATGATGCCTCTGTCGAAGGTCCTACACTTCTATCAACACACCCCATGATGCCTCTGTCGAAGGTCCTACACTTCTATCAACACACCCCATGATGCCTCTGTCGAAGGTCCTACACCTGCTGTGTGCTCTCCTCTTGCATTTGATCTCCCAAAGCACATCACACTGGTCTGGATTAAACTCTTATCTGTGATTTCTCCACCCATATTTGCAATGCATCTCCATCCTGCTGAATCCTTTTGACTACCCTCTTCACCATCTACAGCTCCATCAATTTCTGTATCATCTGAAACCTTACTGATCACCCCATGAGCGCTTCTGTGCATGTCATTTATATATATTACTGAACCCTACGGAACACCACTGGCCACATATCTCCAGCCAGATGCTACTCTTTGTCTTCTATGGCCAACACAATTTTGAATTCAATCTACGAGAATTGTTGACAACATCCACTGCCCTATCCCTTTAGAAAACTCACATCGTTTGTAGGACAGGTCCTCTCCTGCACAAAGCCATGCTGATTGTCTCCAATACGTTTCTGCTTTTGTACATGACCAAATGTTATCCCCAAGTATACCTTACAATAGATTCCCTACCGCCAATGTACGGCTCACCAGTCTACAATTTCCCTTCTTCAGCAGAAGAACAACTATTCTCCAGACCTCTGGGACCTCAACTGTGGCTGAACAGGACACAAAGATCTCCGCCAAGCTCCCACAGTCTCCTCTCCTGCCTTTCCCAACATCCTGGGAGAGATCCCATTGATCCCTCGGGACTTATCCACCTCAACATTCTTCAAGAGACCCAATGCCAATTCCTTCTTATGCCCTCAAATATCAGCGCATCACTCTCTAGTCTCACAGACCTCCACGTTTGTCTCATTAGTGATACTGATGCCAAATACACATTTAGTTCCTCATGCACATACACTGACTCCAAGTGTTAATTCCTTCCTTTGCCCTTGAGTCATCTTACGTACTCCCTAGTCCTCCTCCTGGTTTCAATTTACGTATAAAGGGATTCTCTGTAATTCTAGTCGCCAAGAACATTTCATGGCTCACTTTATCCCTCCTGATTCCCTGTTTAAGTTCTTACCCGCTCCTCGAAATTTGATTTCAGCTTCCTAAACCTTAGATGTGCTTCCTTTTCTCTCGATATTCAAGGATTCCGAAATTGCCGTCATTGTCATTCTTTCTCACAGGAAGATGCTGGTCCAGAATTCTGACCAACTGTCCCTAAATAACTCCCACAATTGATAAAATCTGCTCTCAATCTACTCTGCCCTGCTCCTGCTTGATACAGTTTGAATTATCCTTCCCCAACCCATCGTTCTAAAGTCCAGACTTTTGCGTCGCACACTCCCAGGACACGGGTCAGACACAAAGTGAAACTCCCTCCACACTGTCCCGTCACACACTCCCAGGGCACGGGTCAGACACAGAGTGAAGCTCCCTCTACCCTGTCCCATCACACACTCCCAGGGCACGGGTCAGACACAGAGTGAAGCTCCCTCTACACTGTCCCATCACACACTCCCAGGACACGGGTCAGACACAGAGTGAAGCTCCCTCTACACTGTCCCATCACACACTCCCTCTACACTGTCCCATCACACACTCCCAGGACACGGGTCAGACACAGAGTGAAGCTCCCTCTACACTGTCCCATCACACACTCCCAGGACACGGGTCAGACACAGAGTGAAGCTCCCTCTACACTGTCCCATCACACACTCCCAGGACACGGGTCAGACACAGAGTGAAGCTCCCTCTACACTGTCCCATCACACACTCCCAGGACACGGGTCAGACACAGAGTGAAGCTCCCCCTACACTGTCCCATCACACACTCCCAGGACACGGGTCAGACACAGAGTGAAGCTCCCTCTGCACTGTCCCATCAGACACTCCCAGGACACGGGTCAGACACAGAGTGAAGTTCCCTCTATACTGTCCCATCACACGCTCACTCTACACTGTACCATCATACACTGACATGTCTTCAAAAATAAAATTTAATTTTAATCTGGCTATATTTCAAATGCATAGTCTTGTTACTTAATGCTTTAATAAAGAAAGACATATATTACTGTATCACAGATGTGCTTTTAATATTTTGATAACTTTATTTTAATATAATCGTTTTTTTGTAATTCTATGTATTTTATTTTATATATTTAAATACATTATTCTGAAAAGGGGACATAGGATCCATCGGACTAGCAAAGGGGTTCATGGCATAAAAGTTTAGAATCCTGCTCTACACTGTCCCATCACACACTCCCAGGACACGGGTCAGACACAGAGTGAAGTTCCCTCTACACTGTCCCATCACACACTCCCAGGGCACGGGTCAGACACAGAGTGAAGCAACGGCCTACACTGTCATGTCACACTCAACCCCAGTCAAATTTTAGCCGGTGTTGTGATGTGAGTGTGTCCTGCTGATGAACCCACTGGAGACAATCACAATCTGTGATGTAACGGATTACCCTGCCCTGGGTTCCCGATGGCCTCCCCAGAACCTGTGCAGGGGAAGGGGAAGTTAGACCTGAGAGTAACCCTATCCCTCTCGACCTCCAGGAGTGCAGCTTCTGCCATGACCCCTGCCTGCACGTCCACCTGGTGAGGAGGCACCAGAACACACAATGCCTGGACAATACCGTCTTCCAGAACCTAATAGGCCATGTTCAGGAAAACTGGCCCAATCTCTCCCTAATCCGTGCACTGGGCATTAGGGTTAGGATCCACCCGCCCCCCACTCTCTCTCTGTCCCCACCCCTCTCACTTCGCACATATCTCTGCCCCCACCCCTCTTTTCTCCCCTCTCCCTCTACCCTGCCTCTTCTTATTGCTGTTTCCCCGTCCCCAGCCCTCTCTCCGTCTACCTCACCTATTTTCCCCGTCCCCACCCTCTCTCCCTCCTATCCCTCGTTTTTACCCAACTTCCACCACTGGCCAAATCCTCTCTCCATTCCCAATCTCTCTGACCTCATCCCCCAGTTCCTCCTCTGTCCTCCCTCTCCTCACCCTGTCTGTCTCCCTACCCCCGCCATCTCCCTGTCTCTCCCTTACTCTCTTATCTCTGTACACGTGTGAGTAAGCGAGTGTGTTTATTATTCTCATATCCACTATTTACCAAAGTTCAGTTTTAATTCCTCTAGTTTATCAATGTTCAACATTTGTAGAGTATGTCAATATTAACTGTAGTTAACTTCTGACCACAATGATCACAATCACAGGTAGGCAGGAATTCAAACATGCCCCAGTAAGATTGTAACACTTGCCGAGCAGAGAGACTGGGCACCCGTTACTCAGATGGCAGAGATATTCTCTCATGGGCAGCAGGACCACCGCTGTCCTGCACCATATGAAGGTCATCTCCCCAGTCACCAGGCTTTCCCTCAAGACCTCTGTGTGGTGTTGTTGCACCCCTCCACTCCCAGGAAATTCCAGGAAGCGCCCCCCCCCCCCAGAGCTCTCTCTGCCCATACAGCACAGGGGATCTGCCCCAGCTGAGCTGGTTGAGGGCGCTCCGCAGCTGTAACACTCTGTTCTACCTCAGTGCACTGTGTACGGAAAGAGACTGCAAGACAAGCTTTTTGCTTTATCTCGGTACATGTGACATTAATAAACATACAAGCTCTGTCTGACTTCAGCTTTCTAAATCTTACTTATAGGTCCTATTTCTTTTTGGCTAAATTCACCACTTATCTCAACATCCACAATTCCCTTAGCTTGCAATCCTTGTCCTTTCATCCAACTGGAACATATTAGCCCTGTACTTGGCGCCTTTAGTCAAACCCTCCACATCGCAGATGTGGTCTTGCCCAGTAAACCAAGTTCCCAATTTACTCTCCCTCTTTCCTAACACTCTCATTGGCCCATTGGGAGAGAATGGGAAGCTGTTATGTCTGTTCAAAGTTCAAAGTAAAATTTATTATCAGAGTACATACATGTTACCACATACAACCCTGAGATTCTTTTTTTGTGGGCATACTTAGCAAATCTATAGAACAGTAACTGTAAAAACGTACAATGAACAACACACTGTGCAAATGCAGATATCAATAGATAGAAATTAATAAATAACAAGCACAAAATAACAAGATAAAAGAGTCCTTAAATGAGTCCCTTTGCTCAAGAGCCTGATGGATGAGGGGCAGGAACTGTTCTTGAACCTGATGATGAGAGTCCTGAGGCTCTTGTACCTTCAACCTAATGGCAGCAGCAAGAAGAGAGCTTGGCCTGGGTGGTGGGGATCTCTGATGATGGATGCTGCTTTCCTATGGCAGCGATTCATGTAGATGTGCTCAATGGTTGGGAGGGTTTTACCAGTGATGTATGGGGCCAAATCCACCACCATTGGTAGGATTTTCAGCTCAAAGGAATTGGTGTTCCCATACCAGGCTGCAATGTAGCCAGTCAGCACACCATCCACCACTCATCATCATCGTCATCGTCAGGTGCCGTGCCCAGTTTGAGCTTTGACTGCCATGGCCCACACACTCCTGTTTCAGGTCAAGTGGATCAATTCATTGGAATTCATTTCCAGTTCTCTGGCTGTTGTCTCCATCATCATTTGTCTTTGTCTTCCTCTTGCTTTCTTCCCTTCAATCTTTCCCATAATTACCGTGCATTCTAACTCCTCTTTCCTGATCACATGTCCAATGAAATTACATTGCCTTTTCATGATCTCATACATCATAGAAACATAGAAAATCTACAGCACAATACAGGCCCTTCGGCCCACAATGCTGTGCCTAACATGTACTCACTTTAGAAATTACCTAGGGTTCCCATAGCCCTCTATTTTTCAAAGCTCCATGTACCAGTCCAGGAGTCTCCTAAAAGACCCTATCGTATCCACCTCCATCAACATCGCTGGCAGACCATTCCACACACTCACCACTCTCTGCATAGAAAACTTACCCCTGACATCTCCTCTGTACCTACCTCCAAGCACCTTAAAACTGTGCCCTCTAGTGCTAGCCATTTCAGCCCTGAGAAAAAGCCTCTGACTATCCACACGATCGATGCCTCTCATCATCTTATACACCTCTATCAGGTCATCTGTCATCCGACACCGCTCCAAGGAGAAAAGACGCGAGTTCACTCAACCTAGTCTCATAAGGCATCCTCCCCAATCCAGGCAACATCCTTGTAAATCTCCTCTGCACCCTTTCTATGGCTTCCACATCCTTCCTGTAGTGATAGAAACCATAGAAACTACAGCACAGAAACAGGCCCTTTGGCCCTTCTTGGCTGTGCCGAACCATTTTCTGCCTAGTCCCACTGACCTGCACACGGACCATATCCCTCCATACATCTCCCATCCATGTATCTGTCCAATTTAATCTTAAATGTTAAAAAAGAACCCGCATTTACCACCTCGTCTGGCAGCTCATTCCATACTCCCACCACTCTCTGTGTGAAGAAGCCCCCGCTAATGTTCCCTTTAAACTTTCCCCCCATCACCCTTAACCCATGTCCTCTGGTTTTTTTCTCCCCTTGCCTCAGTGGAAAAAGCCTGCTTGCATTCACTCTATCCATACCCATCATAATTTTATATACCTCTATCAAATCTCCCCTCATTCTTCTACGCTCCAGGGAATAAAGTCCTAACCTATTCAACCTTTCCCTGTAACTGAGTTTCTCAAGTCCCGGCAACATCCTTGTAAACCTTCTCTGCACTCTTTCAACCTTATTTATATCCTTCCTGTAATTTGGTGACCAAAACTGCACACAATACTCCAGATTCGGCCTCACCAATGCCTTATACAATCTCATCATAACATTCCAGCTCTTATACTCAATACTTTGATTAATAAAGGCCAATGTACCAAAAGCTCTCTTTACGACCCTATCTACCTGTGACACTACTTTTAGGGAATTTTGTATCTGTATTCCCAGATCCCTCTGTTCCACTGCACTCTTCAGTGCCTTACCATTAACCCTGTATGTTCTACCTTGGTTTGTCCTTCCAACGTGCAATACCCCACACTTGTCTGTATTAAACTCCATCTGCCATTTTTCAGCCCATTTTTCCAGCCGGTCCAAGTCCCACTGCAGGCTCTGAAAACCTTCCTCACTGTCTACTACACCTCCAATCTTTGTATCATCAGCAAATTTGCTGATCCAATTTATCACATTATCATCCAGATCATTGATATAGATGACAAATAACAATGGACCCAGCACTGATCCCTGTGGCACACCACTAGTCACAGGCCTCCACTCAGAGAAGCAATTCTCTACTACCACTCTGTGGCTTCTTCCATTGAGCCAATGTCTCATCCAGTTTCCCACCTCTCCATGTATACCTAGCGACTGAATTTTCCTAACTAACCTCCCATGCGGGACCTTGTCAAAGGTCTTACTGAAGTCCATGTAGACAATATCCACTGCCTTCCCTTCATCCACTTTCCTGGTAACCTCCTCGAAAAACTCCAATAGATTGGCCAAACATGACCTACCATGCACAAAGTCATGTTGACTCTCCCTAATAAGTCCCTGCCTATCCAAATGTTTGTAGATTCTGTCTCTTAGTACTCCCTCCAATAATTTACCTACTACCGACATTAAACTTACTGGCCTATAATTTCCCGGATTACTTTTCGATTCTTTTTTAAACAACGGAACAACATGAGCCACTCTCCAATCCTCCGGCACCTCACCTGTAGACAGCGACATTTTAAATATTTCTGCCAGGGCCCCTGCAATTTCAACACTAGTCTCCTTCAAGGTCCGAGGGAACACTCTGTCAGGTCCCGGGGATTTATCCACTTTAATTTTCCTCAAGACAGCAAGTACCTCCTCCTTTTCAATCTGTACAGTTTCCATGATCTCACTACTTGTTTCCCTTAATTCCATAGACTTCACGCCAGTTTCCTTAGTAAATACAAACGCAAAAAACCTATTTAAGATCTCCCCCATTTCCTTTGGTTCCGCAGATAGCCGACCACTCTGATCTTCAAGAGGACCAATTTTATCCCTTACAATCCTTTTGCTCTTAATATACTTGTAAAAGCTCTTTGGATTATCCTTCACTTTGACTGCCAAGGCAACCTCATGTCTTCTTTTAGCCCTCCTGATTTCTTTCTCAAGTATTTTCTTGCACTTCTTATACTCCTCAAGCACCTTATTTACTCCCTGCTTCCTATATATGTCATACAACTCCCTCTTCTTCTTTATCAGAGTTGCAATATCCCTTGAGAACCAAGGTTCCTTATTCCTATTCACTTTGCCTTTAATCCTGACAGGAACATACAAATTCTGCACTCTCAAAATTTCTCCTTTGAAGGCTTCCCACCTACCGATCACATCCTTGCCAGAGAACAACCTGTCCCAATCCACGCTTTTTAGATCCTTTCTCATTTCTTCAAATTTGGCCTTCTTCGAGTTAAGAACCTCAACCCTTGGACCAGATCTATCCTTGTCCATGATCAAGTTGAAACCAATGGTGTTATGATCACTGGAACCAAAGTGCTCCCCTACACAGACTTCTGCTACTTGTCCTAACTCGTTTCCTAACAGGAGATCCAATATTGCATCCCCTCTAGTTGGTCCCTCTATATATTGATTTAGAAAACTTTCCTGAACACATTTTACAAACTCTAAACCATCTAGACCCCTAACAGTATGGGAGTCCCAATCAATATATGGAAAATTAAAATCCCCTACCACCACAACTTTATGTTTCCTGCAGTTGCCTGCTATCTCTGCAGATTTGCTCTTCCAATTCTCGTTGACTAATACAATCCCACTAATACCTTTCCTGTTTCTCAGCTCCACCCATAAGGACTCAGTAGACAAGCCCTCTAATCTGTCCTGCCTGAGCACTGCTGTAACATTTTCCCAAAGAAGCAATGAATCCAGATGTCGTGGTGCACATCGGTACCAATGACATAGCAAGGAAGAGTGAGGAGGTCCTGGACAGTGAGTATAGAGAGCTTGGTAGGACGTTGAAAAGCAGGACATCTGGATCCAGGAACAAGCAATGCTACTCCCCCACCTTTCATTCCTCTGCCTCGATCACATCTGAAACATCGGAACCCTGGAATATTAAGCTGCCAGTCCTGCCCCTCCTGTAGCCAAGTTTCACTAATTGTTATAACATCATAATTCCACGTGTCAATCCACGCCCTCAACTCATCCGTCTTCCCCGCAATACTCCTAGCATTGAAATATATACACCTCAGAAGATTTTTACCACCACTCACAATCTTTCTTGCTTGAACTTTTAACATCATTTATTTTCACCCCAGCCACACTGTCAGCTCTGGCACTCTGGTTCCCATCCCCCCTGCAAATCTAGTTTAAAGCCTCCCCAATAGCACTAACAAACCTCCCTGAAAGGATATTGGTCCCCCTATAGTTCAAGTGTAACCCGTCTCTCTTGTACAGGTCCCACCTGCCCCAGAAGAGGTCCCAATTATCCTGAAATCTGAAACCCTGCCCCCTACACCAGTTCCTCAGCCACTTGTTCCTCCTCCAGAGCATCCTATTCCTACCGTCACTGGCACGTAGCAAAGGTAGCAATCCTGAGATTACCACCCTCAAGGTCCTGCTTTTCAACGTCCTACCAAGCTCTCTATACTCACTGTCCAGGACCTCCTCACTCTTCCTTGCTATGTCATTGGTACCGATGTGCACCACGACATCTGGCTGATCATCCTCCCACTTCAGAATGTCATGCAATCGATTAGAGACATCCTTGACCCTGGCACCTGGGATGCAACAAACCATCCTGGATTCTCTGTCACGACCACAGAACCTCCTATCTGCACCTCTAACTATCGAGTCCCCTATCACTACCACTCTCCTCTTTCTTCCCCCTCCCTTCCGCACTGCAGAGCCAGACTCAGTGCCAGAGATCCGGCTACTGCAGCTTGTCCCAGGTAAGTCATCCCCCCCAACAGTATCCAATGCGGTATACTTGTTGTTGAGGGGAATGGCCACAGGGGAACCCTGCTCTGCCTGCCCTTTCCTCTTCCCTCGCCTGACAGTGACCCAATTTCCTGTCCTCTGCTCCTTTGGCGTAACTACCTCCCTGTAGCTACGATCTATAATCTCCTCATTCTCCCGAATGATCCGCAGGTCATCCAGCTCCTGCTCCACTTCCCTCACGCGGTTTGTTAGGAGCTGCAGCTGGATGCAGCTGATGTGACCAGAACTGAGCACAGTACTCCAAGTGGGGTCTGACAAGGGTCCTATTTTGCTGTAACATTACCTCTCGGCTCCTAAACTCAATCCCAGATTGATGAAGGCCAATGCACCGTATGCCTTCTTAACCACAGAGTCAATCTGTTGTAGCAGCTTTGAGTGTCCTGTGGACTCCGACCCCAAGATCCGTCTGATCCTCCACACTACCAAGAGTCTTACCATTAATACTATATTTTGGGGTGTATGGGGCATCAGGGAGGGGTAGCACCTCTGGTGGGGGAACATGTCGCGTCCTTTTCAGGGCGGTTAGTCCACCTTTGGTCCCCACCTGGCACTCAGCTCTCACCTGTGGCTCCCCATAGCTGTTTGCATGTGACAGCGGCCACACCCCGGGCAACGACTTCGACAAGCCGGCTAAACCAGGTGAGGGTAGCCGACGGGTCTCGAACCCTCGGTGAGATAGGGAGTTGTCTATCCCAGCATGTGAAGACAGACTCCGGCGGATTGAGCAGACGAGACCAATGGAAGGTCCAACGGTCAAGAAGATGGTCTCTGCAAGCGTCGTGGAACGTGTAGAGCAGGGCAAGACACAGAAGATGTCCTGGTCATCCACTGTGCCTAGTCCCAACTCCAGTCGTCTTGACTCTGTCTTGCCACTGGATCCAGATGGGAATTGGGAAGAGAGAGTGAGGCTGACGCCGCGCAACTCTCCCTCACTTAAATCCAAATCATGCGCTAGTCTCGACACCATCATCATCATAATGGTGTCGAGGTGTTCATCGACGACGACAATGGACAAGCAACAATATTTCGCCATCATATTGGACCTACCAAAATGAACCACCTCACACTTATCTGGGTTGAACTCCATCTGCCACTTCTCAGTCCAGTTTTGCACACTATCAATGTCCCACTGCAACCTCTGATAACCCTCCCCATTATCCACAACATCCCCAACCTTTGTGTCATCAGCAAATTTACTAACCCATCCCTCCACTTCCTCATCCAGGTCATTTATAAGAATCACGAAGAGAAGGAGTCCCAGAACAGATCCCTGAGACACGCCACTGGTGACCAGCCTCCATGCAGAAAATGACCTGTCTACAACCACTCTTTGCCTTCTGTGGGCAAGCCAATTCTGGATCCACAAAGCAAGGTCCCCTTGGATCCCATGCCTCCTTACTTTCTCAATAATCCTTGCATGGGGTACCTTACCTTGCTGAAATCTATATACACTACATCTACTGCTCTACCTTCATCAATGTGTTTAGTCACATCCTCATAAAATTCAATCAGGCTCGTAAGGCACAACCTGCCTTTGACAAAGCCATGCTGACTATTCCTAATCATATTATGCCTCTCTAAATGTTCATAAATCCTGCCTCTCAGGATCTTTTCCATCAACTTAACAACCACTGAAGTAAGACTCACTGGTCTATAATTTCCTGGGCTATCTCTACTCTTCCTTGAATAAGGGAACAACATCTACAAAATCCTCCAGAACCCCTCCCGTCCCCATTGGTGATACAAAGATCATTGCCGGAGGCTCAGCAATCTCCTGCCTCAACTCCCACAGTAGTCTGGGGTACATCTCGTCCGGTCCCGGTGACTTATCCAACTTGATGCTTTCCAAAAACTCCAGCATATCCTGTTTCTTAATGTCTATAAGCTCAAGCTTTTCAATCCGCTGTAAATCATCCCTACAATCGCCAAGATCCTTTTCCGTAGTGAATACTGAAGCAAGTTATTCATTAAGTACCTCGGCTATCTCCTCCGATTCCATACACACTTTTCCACTGTCACATTTGATTGGTCCTACTCTCTCACGTCTTATCCTCTTGCTCTTCACACACTTGTAGAATGCCTTAGGTTTGTTCTACTCGCCAAGGCCTTCTCATGGCCCCTTCTGGTTCTCCTAATTTCATTCTTAAGCCCCTTCCTGTTAGCCTTATAATCTTCGAGATCTCTATCATTACCTAGTTTTTTGAACCTTTCGTAAACTTTCCTTCTCGGCTAGATTTTCAACAGCCTTTGTTCACCACGGTTCCTGTACCCTACCACATCCTTTCCCTTCCTCATTGGAACATACCAGTGCAGAACGCCATGCAAATATCCCCTGAACACTTGCCACATTTCTGCTGTGCATTTCCCTGAGAACATCTGTTCCCAATTTATGCTTCCAAGTTCCTGCCTGATAGCTTCATATTTCCCCTTACTCCAATTAAACATTTCCTAATTTGTCTGTTCCTATCCCTCTCCAATGCTATGGTAAAGGAGATAGACTTGTGATCACTATCTCCAAAATGCTCTCCCACTGAGAGACCTGACACCTGACCAGGTTAATTTCCCAATACCAGATCAAGTACAGTCTCTCCTCTTGTAGGCTTATCTACATATTGTGCCTGGAAACCTTCCTGAACACACCTAACAAACTCCACCCCATCTAAACCCCTTGCTCTAGGGAGATGCCAATCAATATTTGGGAAATTAAAATCTCCCACCACGACAACCCTGTTATTATTACACCTTTCCAGAATCTGTCTCCCTATCTGCTCCTCGATGTCCCTGTTACTATTGGTCTATAAAAAACACCCAGTAGAGTTATTGTCCCCTTCCTGTTTCTAACTTCCACCCACAGAGACTCCATAGACAATCCCTCCATGACTTCCTCCTTTTCTGCAGCCATGACACTATCTCTGATCAGCAGTGACATGCCCCCACCTCTTTTGCCTCCCTCCCTGTCCCTTCTAAAGCCTGGCACTCTAAGTAACCATTCCTGCCCCTGAGCCATCCAAGTCTCTGTAATGGCCACAACATCATAGCTCTAAGTACATATCCAGGCTCTAAGCTGATCTGCTTTTTTCATGATGCTTTTTGCATTAAAATAGACACATCTCAAACCAGTGGTCTGAGCGTATCCCTTCTCTATCACCTGCCTATCTTCCTCCTTGCACTATCTCCAAACTTTCTCTATATGTGAGCTAACCGCCCCTTCCTCCGTCTCTTCAGTTCGGTTCCCACCCCCAGCAATTGTAGTTCAAACTCTCTCCAAAAGCCTTCTCTCTCCCAATCTATAAATGGGAGTGCAGATGGGGAGAGTGAATAGGAAGGGATTGGGTCTCGTTGGGAGCGTGGATATGGAGAGTGATTAGGAAGGGGGTGTGTCCCTTGGGAGTGCGGATGGGTGAGTGAACAATACAAATTAGCCAGAGAAAGTGGCTCACCTGAGGACTGGGAGAAATTCAGAGTTCAGCAGAGGAGGACAAAGGGCTTAATTAGGAAGGGGAAAAAAGATTATGAGAGAAAACTGGCAGAGAACATAAAAACGGACTGTAAAAGCTTTTATAGATATGTAAAAAGGAAAAGACTGATAAAGACAAATGTAGGTCCCCTGCAGACAGAAACAGGTGAATTGATTATGGGGAGCAAGGACATGGCAGACCAATTGAATAATTATTTTGGTTCTGTCTTCACTAAGGAGGACATAAATAATCTTC